>NW_027422927.1:0-50934 GCF_048934315.1 Petromyzon marinus | reverse complement strand
GTCAGCCATATTGCATGGGGGACATTGTGCTGGTTGTATTGTATAGGTGACTTCCAAGTGAGCCATATTGCACGGGGGACATTGTGCTGGTGGCCATGTTCTATAGGTGACTTCCAAGTCAGCCATATTGCATGGGGGACATTGTGCTGGTTGTGTTGTTTAGGTGACTTCCAAGTCAGCCATATTGCATGGGGGACATTGTGCTGGTTGTGTTGTATAGGTGACTTCCAAGTCAGCCATATTGCATGGGGGACATTGTGCTGGTTGTATTGTATAGGTGACTTCCAAGTCAGCCATATTGCATGGGGGACATTGTGCTGGTTGTATTGTATAGGTGACTTCCAAGTCAGCCATATTGCATGGGGGACATTGTGCTGGTTGTCTTGTATAGGTGACTTCCAAGTCAGCCATATTGCTTGGGGGACATTGTGCTGGTTGCCATTTTCTATAGGTGACTTCCAAGTCAGCCATATTGCATGGGGGACATTGTGCTGGTTGTATTGTATAGGTGACTTCCAAGTCAGCCATATTACATGGGGGAAATTGTGCTGATTGCGATGTTGTATAGGTGACTTCCAAGTCAGCCATATTGCATGGGGGACATTGTGCTGGTTGCCATGTTGTATAGGTGACTTCCAAGTCAGCCATATTGCATGGGGGACATTGTGCTGGTTGCCATGTTGTATAGGTGACTTCCAAGTGAGCCATATTCCATGGGGGACATTGTGCTGGTTGTGTTGTATAGGTGACTTCCAAGTCAGCCATATTGCATGGGGGACATTGTGCTGGTTGTGTTGTATAGGTGACTTCCAAGTCAGCCATATTGCATGGGGGACATTGTGCTGGTTGTATTGTATAGGTGACTTCCAAGTGAGCCATATTGCACGGGGGACATTGTGCTGGTGGCCATGTTCTATAGGTGACTTCCAAGTCAGCCATATTGCATGGGGGACATTGTGCTGGTTGTGTTGTTTAGGTGACTTCCAAGTCAGCCATATTGCATGGGGGACATTGTGCTGGTTGTGTTGTATAGGTGACTTCCAAGTCAGCCATATTGCATGGGGGACATTGTGCTGGTTGTATTGTATAGGTGACTTCCAAGTCAGCCATATTGCATGGGGGACATTGTGCTGGTTGTATTGTATAGGTGACTTCCAAGTCAGCCATATTGCATGGGGGACATTGTGCTGGTTGTCTTGTATAGGTGACTTCCAAGTCAGCCATATTGCTTGGGGGACATTGTGCTGGTTGCCATTTTCTATAGGTGACTTCCAAGTCAGCCATATTGCATGGGGGACATTGTGCTGGTTGTATTGTATAGGTGACTTCCAAGTCAGCCATATTGCATGGGGGACATTGTGCTGGTTGTATGTATAGGTGACTTCCAAGTCAGCCATATTGCATGGGGGACATTGTGCTGGTTGCAATGTCCTATAGGTGACTTCCCAGTCCGCCATATTGCATGGGGGACATTGTGCTGGTTGTCTTGTATAGGTGACTTCCAAGTCAGCCATATTGCTTGGGGGACATTGTGCTGGTTGCCATGTTCTATAGGTGACTTCCAAGTCAGCCATATTGCTTGGGGGACATTGTGCTGGTGGCCATGTTCTATAGGTGACTTCCAAGTCAGCCATATTGCTTGGGGGACATTGTGCTGGTTGCCATGTTGTATAGGTGACTTCCAAGTTAGCCATATTGCATGGGGAACATTGTGCTGGTGGCCATGTTCTATAGGTGACTTCCAAGTCAGCCATATTGCATGGGGGACATTGTGCTGGTTGTCTTGTATAGGTGACTTCCAAGTCAGCCATATTGCATGGGGGACATTGTGCTGGTGGCCATGTTCTATAAGTGACTTCCAAGTCAGCCATATTGCTTGGGGGACATTGTGCTGGTTGTATTGTATAGGTGACTTCCAAGTCAGCCATATTGCATGGGGGACATTGTGCTGGTTGCCATGTTGTATAGGTGACTTCCAAGTGAGCCATATTGCTTGGGGGACATTGTGCTGGTTGTGTTGTATAGGTGACTTCCAAGTCAGCCATATTGCATGGGGGACATTGTGCTGGTTGTCTTGTATAGGTGACTTCCAAGTCAGCCGTGTTGCATGGGGGACACTGTGCTGGTGGCCATGTTGTATAGGTGACTTCCAAGTCAGCCATATTGCTTGGGGGACATTGTGCTGGTGGCCATGTTCTATAGGTGACTTCCAAGTCAGCCATATTGCATGGGGGACATTGTGCTGGTTGCCATGTTGTATAGGTGACTTACAAGTCAGCCATATTGCATGGGGGACATTGTGCTGGTTGCCATGTCCTATAGGTGACTTCCAAGTCAGCCATATTGCATGGGGGAAATTGTGCTGGTTGTCTTGTATAGGTGACTTTTAAGTCAGCCATATTGCTTGGGGGACATTGTGCTGGTTGCCATGTTCTATAGGTGATTTCCAAGTCAGCCATATTGCTTGGGGGACATTGTGCTGGTTGCCATGTTGTATAGGTGACTTCCAAGTCAGCCATATTGCTTGGGGGACATTGTGCTGGTTGCCATGTTGTATAGGTGACTTCCAAATCAGCCATATTGCATGGGGGACATTGTGCTGGTGGCCATGTTCTATAGGTGACTTCCAAGTCAGCCATATTGCATGGGGGACATTGTGCTGGTTGTCTTGTATAGGTGACTTCCAAGTCAGCCATATTGCATGGGGGACATTGTGCTGGTTGTGTTGTATAGGTGACTTCCAAATCAGCCATATTGCATGGGGGACATTGTGCTGGTTGTATTGTATAGGTGACTTCCAAGTCAGCCATATTGCATGGGGGGCATTGTGCTGGTGGCCATGTCCTATAGGTGACTTCCAAGTCAGCCATATTGCATGGGGGACATTGTGCTGGTTGTCTTGTATAGGTGACTTCCAAGTCAGCCATATTGCTTGGGGGACATTGTGCTCGTTGTATTGTATAGGTGACTTCCAAGTCAGCCATATTGCATGGGGGACATTGTGCTGGTTGCCATGTTGTATAGGTGACTTCCAAGTCAGCCATATTGCATGGGGGACATTGTGCTGGTGTCCAGGTTCTATAGGTGACTTCCAAGTCAGCCATATTGCATTTGGGACATTGTGCTGGTTGTCTTGTATAGGTGACTTCCAAGTCAGCCATATTGCATGGGGGGCATTGTGCTGGTTGTGTTGTATAGGTGACTTCCAAATCAGCCATATTGCATGGGGGACATTGTGCTGGTTGTATTGTATAGGTGACTTCCTAGTCAGCCATATTGCATGGGGGACATTGTGCTGGTTGTATTGTATAGGTGACTTCCAAGTCAGCCATATTGCATGGGGGACATTGTGCTGGTGGCCATGTCCTATAGGTGACTTCCAAGTCAGCCATATTGCATGGGGGACATTGTGCTGGTTGTCTTGTATAGGTGACTTCCAAGTCAGCCATATTGCTTGGGGGACATTGTGCTGGTTGTATTGTATAGGTGACTTCCAAGTCAGCCATATTGCATGGGGGACATTGTGCTGGTTGCCATCTTGTATAGGTGACTTCCAAGTCAGCCATATTGCATGGGGGACATTGTGCTGGTGGCCATGTTCTATAGGTGACTTCCAAGTCAGCCATATTGCATTTGGGACATTGTGCTGGTTGTCTTGTATAGGTGACTTCCAAGTCAGCCATATTGCTTGGGGGGCATTGTGCTGGTTGCCATGTCCTATAGGTGACTTCCAAGTCAGCCATATTGCATGGGGGACATTGTGCTGGTTGTCTTGTATAGGTGACTTCCAAGTCATCCATATTGCATGGGGGACATTGTGCTGGTTGCCATGTTATATAGGTGACTTCCAAGTCAGCCATATTGCATGGGCGACATTGTGCTGGTTGCCATGTTGTATAGGTGACTTCCAATGAGCCATATTGCTTGGGGGACATTGTGCTGGTTGTGTTGTATAGGTGACTTCCAAGTCAGCCATATTGCATGGGGGACATTGTTCTGGTTGTCTTGTATAGGTGACTTCCAAGTCAGCCGTGTTGCATGGGGGACATTGTGCTGGTGGCCATGTTCTATAGGTGACTTCCAAGTCAGCCATATTGCATGGGGGACATTGTGCTGGTTGCCATGTTGTATAGGTGACTTCCAAGTCAGCCATATTGCTTGGGGGACATTGTGCTGGTTGCCATGTTCTATAGGTGACTTCCAAGTTAGCCATATTGTTTGTCGGACATTGTGCTGGTTGCCATGTTGTATAGGTGACTTCCAAGTCAGCCATATTGCATGGGGGACATTGTGCTGGTGGCCATGTTCTATAGGTGACTTCCAAGTCAGCCACATTGCATGGGGGACATTGTGCTGGTTTCTTGTATAGGTGACTTCCAAGTCAGCCATATTGCATGGGGGACATTGTGCTGGTTGCCATGTTGTATAGGTGACTTCCAAGTCAGCCATATTGCATGGGGGACATTGTGCTGGTTGCCATGTTGTATAGGTGACTTCCAAGTCAGCCATATTGCATGGGGGACATTGTGCTGGTTGTGTTGTATAGGTGACTTCCAAGTCAGCCATATTGCATGGGGGACATTGTGCTGGTTGTATTGTATAGGTGACTTCCAAGTCAGCCATATTGCATGGGGGACATTGTGCTGGTTGTATTGTATAGGTGACTTCCAAGTGAGCCATATTGCTTGGGGGACATTGTGCTGGTGGCCATGTTATATAGTTGACTTCCAAGTCAGCCATATTGCATGGGGGACATTGTGCTGGTTGCCATGTCCTATAGGTGACTTCCAAGTCAGCCATATTGCATGGGGGACATTGTGCTGGTTGCCATGTTGTATAGGTGACTTCCAAGTGAGCCATATTGCTTGGGGGACATTGTGCTGGTTGTGTTGTATAGGTGACTTCCAAGTCAGCCATATTGCATAGGGGACATTGTGCTGGTTGTCTTGTATAGGTGACTTCCAAGTCAGCCGTCTTGCATGGGGGACATTGTGCTGGTTGTATTGTATAGGTGACTTCCAAGTCAGCCATATTGCATGGGGGACATTGTGCTGGTGGCCATGTTGTAAAGGTGACTTCCAAGTCAGCCATATTGCATGGGGGACATTGTGCTGGTTGCCATGTTGTATAGGTGACTTCCAAGTCAGCCATATTGCATGGGGGACATTGTGCTGGTTGCCATGTTGTATAGGTGACTTACAAGTCAGCCATATTGCATGGGGGACATTGTGCTGGTTGCCATGTCCTATAGGTGACTTCCAAGTCAGCCATATTGCATGGGGGAAATTGTGCTGGTTGTCTTGTATAGGTGACTTTTAAGTCAGCCATATTGCTTGGGGGACATTGTGCTGGTTGCCATGTTCTATAGGTGACTTCCAAGTCAGCCATATTGCTTGGGGGACATTGTGCTGGTTGCCATGTTGTATAGGTGACTTCCAAGTCAGCCATATTGCTTGGGGGACATTGTGCTGGTTGCCATGTTGTATAGGTGACTTCCAAGTGAGCCATATTGTTTGTCGGACATTGTGCTGGTTGCCATGTTGTATAGGTGACTTCCAAGTCAGCCATATTGCATGGGGGACATTGTGCTGGTGGCCATGTTCTATAGGTGACTTCCAAGTCAGCCACATTGCATGGGGGACATTGTGCTGGTTTCTTGTATAGGTGACTTCCAAGTCAGCCATATTGCATGGGGGACATTGTGCTGGTTGCCATGTTGTATAGGTGACTTCCAAGTCAGCCATATTGCATGGGGGACATTGTGCTGGTTGCCATGTTGTATAGGTGACTTCCAAGTCAGCCATATTGCATGGGGGACATTGTGCTGGTTGTGTTGTATAGGTGACTTCCAAGTCAGCCATATTGCATGGGGGACATTGTGCTGGTTGTATTGTATAGGTGACTTCCAAGTCAGCCATATTGCATGGGGGACATTGTGCTGGTTGTATTGTATAGGTGACTTCCAAGTGAGCCATATTGCTTGGGGGACATTGTGCTGGTGGCCATGTTCTATAGTTGACTTCCAAGTCAGCCATATTGCATGGGGGACATTGTGCTGGTTGCCATGTCCTATAGGTGACTTCCAAGTCAGCCATATTGCATGGGGGACATTGTGCTGGTTGCCATGTTGTATAGGTGACTTCCAAGTGAGCCATATTGCTTGGGGGACATTGTGCTGGTTGTGTTGTATAGGTGACTTCCAAGTCAGCCATATTGCATGGGGGACATTGTGCTGGTTGTCTTGTATAGGTGACTTCCAAGTCAGCCGTCTTGCATGGGGGACATTGTGCTGGTTGTATTGTATAGGTGACTTCCAAGTCAGCCATATTGCATGGGGGACATTGTGCTGGTGGCCATGTTGTAAAGGTGACTTCCAAGTCAGCCATATTGCATGGGGGACATTGTGCTGGTTGCCATGTTGTATAGGTGACTTCCAAGTCAGCCATATTGCATGGGGGACATTGTGCTGGTTGCCATGTTGTATAGGTGACTTACAAGTCAGCCATATTGCATGGGGGACATTTTGCTGGTTGCCATGTTGTATAGGTGACTTCCAAGTGAGCCATATTGCTTGGGGGACATTGTGCTGGTTGTGTTGTATAGGTGACTTCCAAGTCAGCCATATTGCATGGGGGACATTGTGCTGGTTGTCTTGTATAGGTGACTTCCAAGTCAGCCGTGTTGCATGGGGGACACTGTGCTGGTGGCCATGTTGTATAGGTGACTTCCAAGTCAGCCATATTGCTTGGGGGACATTGTGCTGGTGGCCATGTTCTATAGGTGACTTCCAAGTCAGCCATATTGCATGGGGGACATTGTGCTGGTTGCCATGTTGTATAGGTGACTTACAAGTCAGCCATATTGCATGGGGGACATTGTGCTGGTTGCCATGTCCTATAGGTGACTTCCAAGTCAGCCATATTGCATGGGGGAAATTGTGCTGGTTGTCTTGTATAGGTGACTTTTAAGTCAGCCATATTGCTTGGGGGACATTGTGCTGGTTGCCATGTTCTATAGGTGATTTCCAAGTCAGCCATATTGCTTGGGGGACATTGTGCTGGTTGCCATGTTGTATAGGTGACTTCCAAGTCAGCCATATTGCTTGGGGGACATTGTGCTGGTTGCCATGTTGTATAGGTGACTTCCAAATCAGCCATATTGCATGGGGGACATTGTGCTGGTGGCCATGTTCTATAGGTGACTTCCAAGTCAGCCATATTGCATGGGGGACATTGTGCTGGTTGTCTTGTATAGGTGACTTCCAAGTCAGCCATATTGCATGGGGGACATTGTGCTGGTTGTGTTGTATAGGTGACTTCCAAATCAGCCATATTGCATGGGGGACATTGTGCTGGTTGTATTGTATAGGTGACTTCCAAGTCAGCCATATTGCATGGGGGGCATTGTGCTGGTGGCCATGTCCTATAGGTGACTTCCAAGTCAGCCATATTGCATGGGGGACATTGTGCTGGTTGTCTTGTATAGGTGACTTCCAAGTCAGCCATATTGCTTGGGGGACATTGTGCTCGTTGTATTGTATAGGTGACTTCCAAGTCAGCCATATTGCATGGGGGACATTGTGCTGGTTGCCATGTTGTATAGGTGACTTCCAAGTCAGCCATATTGCATGGGGGACATTGTGCTGGTGTCCAGGTTCTATAGGTGACTTCCAAGTCAGCCATATTGCATTTGGGACATTGTGCTGGTTGTCTTGTATAGGTGACTTCCAAGTCAGCCATATTGCATGGGGGGCATTGTGCTGGTTGTGTTGTATAGGTGACTTCCAAATCAGCCATATTGCATGGGGGACATTGTGCTGGTTGTATTGTATAGGTGACTTCCTAGTCAGCCATATTGCATGGGGGACATTGTGCTGGTTGTATTGTATAGGTGACTTCCAAGTCAGCCATATTGCATGGGGGACATTGTGCTGGTGGCCATGTCCTATAGGTGACTTCCAAGTCAGCCATATTGCATGGGGGACATTGTGCTGGTTGTCTTGTATAGGTGACTTCCAAGTCAGCCATATTGCTTGGGGGACATTGTGCTGGTTGTATTGTATAGGTGACTTCCAAGTCAGCCATATTGCATGGGGGACATTGTGCTGGTTGCCATCTTGTATAGGTGACTTCCAAGTCAGCCATATTGCATGGGGGACATTGTGCTGGTGGCCATGTTCTATAGGTGACTTCCAAGTCAGCCATATTGCATTTGGGACATTGTGCTGGTTGTCTTGTATAGGTGACTTCCAAGTCAGCCATATTGCTTGGGGGGCATTGTGCTGGTTGCCATGTCCTATAGGTGACTTCCAAGTCAGCCATATTGCATGGGGGACATTGTGCTGGTTGTCTTGTATAGGTGACTTCCAAGTCATCCATATTGCATGGGGGACATTGTGCTGGTTGCCATGTTATATAGGTGACTTCCAAGTCAGCCATATTGCATGGGCGACATTGTGCTGGTTGCCATGTTGTATAGGTGACTTCCAATGAGCCATATTGCTTGGGGGACATTGTGCTGGTTGTGTTGTATAGGTGACTTCCAAGTCAGCCATATTGCATGGGGGACATTGTTCTGGTTGTCTTGTATAGGTGACTTCCAAGTCAGCCGTGTTGCATGGGGGACATTGTGCTGGTGGCCATGTTCTATAGGTGACTTCCAAGTCAGCCATATTGCATGGGGGACATTGTGCTGGTTGCCATGTTGTATAGGTGACTTCCAAGTCAGCCATATTGCTTGGGGGACATTGTGCTGGTTGCCATGTTCTATAGGTGACTTCCAAGTTAGCCATATTGTTTGTCGGACATTGTGCTGGTTGCCATGTTGTATAGGTGACTTCCAAGTCAGCCATATTGCATGGGGGACATTGTGCTGGTGGCCATGTTCTATAGGTGACTTCCAAGTCAGCCACATTGCATGGGGGACATTGTGCTGGTTTCTTGTATAGGTGACTTCCAAGTCAGCCATATTGCATGGGGGACATTGTGCTGGTTGCCATGTTGTATAGGTGACTTCCAAGTCAGCCATATTGCATGGGGGACATTGTGCTGGTTGCCATGTTGTATAGGTGACTTCCAAGTCAGCCATATTGCATGGGGGACATTGTGCTGGTTGTGTTGTATAGGTGACTTCCAAGTCAGCCATATTGCATGGGGGACATTGTGCTGGTTGTATTGTATAGGTGACTTCCAAGTCAGCCATATTGCATGGGGGACATTGTGCTGGTTGTATTGTATAGGTGACTTCCAAGTGAGCCATATTGCTTGGGGGACATTGTGCTGGTGGCCATGTTCTATAGTTGACTTCCAAGTCAGCCATATTGCATGGGGGACATTGTGCTGGTTGCCATGTCCTATAGGTGACTTCCAAGTCAGCCATATTGCATGGGGGACATTGTGCTGGTTGCCATGTTGTATAGGTGACTTCCAAGTGAGCCATATTGCTTGGGGGACATTGTGCTGGTTGTGTTGTATAGGTGACTTCCAAGTCAGCCATATTGCATAGGGGACATTGTGCTGGTTGTCTTGTATAGGTGACTTCCAAGTCAGCCGTCTTGCATGGGGGACATTGTGCTGGTTGTATTGTATAGGTGACTTCCAAGTCAGCCATATTGCATGGGGGACATTGTGCTGGTGGCCATGTTGTAAAGGTGACTTCCAAGTCAGCCATATTGCATGGGGGACATTGTGCTGGTTGCCATGTTGTATAGGTGACTTCCAAGTCAGCCATATTGCATGGGGGACATTGTGCTGGTTGCCATGTTGTATAGGTGACTTACAAGTCAGCCATATTGCATGGGGGACATTGTGCTGGTTGCCATGTCCTATAGGTGACTTCCAAGTCAGCCATATTGCATGGGGGAAATTGTGCTGGTTGTCTTGTATAGGTGACTTTTAAGTCAGCCATATTGCTTGGGGGACATTGTGCTGGTTGCCATGTTCTATAGGTGACTTCCAAGTCAGCCATATTGCTTGGGGGACATTGTGCTGGTTGCCATGTTGTATAGGTGACTTCCAAGTCAGCCATATTGCTTGGGGGACATTGTGCTGGTTGCCATGTTGTATAGGTGACTTCCAAGTGAGCCATATTGTTTGTCGGACATTGTGCTGGTTGCCATGTTGTATAGGTGACTTCCAAGTCAGCCATATTGCATGGGGGACATTGTGCTGGTGGCCATGTTCTATAGGTGACTTCCAAGTCAGCCACATTGCATGGGGGACATTGTGCTGGTTTCTTGTATAGGTGACTTCCAAGTCAGCCATATTGCATGGGGGACATTGTGCTGGTTGCCATGTTGTATAGGTGACTTCCAAGTCAGCCATATTGCATGGGGGACATTGTGCTGGTTGCCATGTTGTATAGGTGACTTCCAAGTCAGCCATATTGCATGGGGGACATTGTGCTGGTTGTGTTGTATAGGTGACTTCCAAGTCAGCCATATTGCATGGGGGACATTGTGCTGGTTGTATTGTATAGGTGACTTCCAAGTCAGCCATATTGCATGGGGGACATTGTGCTGGTTGTATTGTATAGGTGACTTCCAAGTGAGCCATATTGCTTGGGGGACATTGTGCTGGTGGCCATGTTCTATAGTTGACTTCCAAGTCAGCCATATTGCATGGGGGACATTGTGCTGGTTGCCATGTCCTATAGGTGACTTCCAAGTCAGCCATATTGCATGGGGGACATTGTGCTGGTTGCCATGTTGTATAGGTGACTTCCAAGTGAGCCATATTGCTTGGGGGACATTGTGCTGGTTGTGTTGTATAGGTGACTTCCAAGTCAGCCATATTGCATGGGGGACATTGTGCTGGTTGTCTTGTATAGGTGACTTCCAAGTCAGCCGTCTTGCATGGGGGACATTGTGCTGGTTGTATTGTATAGGTGACTTCCAAGTCAGCCATATTGCATGGGGGACATTGTGCTGGTGGCCATGTTGTAAAGGTGACTTCCAAGTCAGCCATATTGCATGGGGGACATTGTGCTGGTTGCCATGTTGTATAGGTGACTTCCAAGTCAGCCATATTGCATGGGGGACATTGTGCTGGTTGCCATGTTGTATAGGTGACTTACAAGTCAGCCATATTGCATGGGGGACATTGTGCTGGTTGCCATGTCCTATAGGTGACTTCCAAGTCAGCCATATTGCATGGGGGAAATTGTGCTGGTTGTCTTGTATAGGTGACTTTTAAGTCAGCCATATTGCTTGGGGGACATTGTGCTGGTTGCCATGTTCTATAGGTGACTTCCAAGTCAGCCATATTGCTTGGGGGACATTGTGCTGGTTGCCATGTTGTATAGGTGACTTCCAAGTCAGCCATATTGCTTGGGGGACATTGTGCTGGTTGCCATGTTGTATAGGTGACTTCCAAGTCAGCCATATTGCATGGGGGACATTGTGCTGGCGGCCATGTTCTATAGGTGACTTCCAAGTCAGCCATATTGCATGGGAGACATTGTGCTGGTTGTCTTGTATAGGGGACTTCCAAGTCAGCCATATTGCATTGGGGACATTGCGCTGGTTGTGTTGTATAGGTGACTTCCAAATCAGCCATATTGCATGGGGGACATTGTGCTGGTTGTATTGTATAGGTGACTTCCAAGTCAGCCATATTGCATGGGGGACATTGTGCTGGTTGTATTGTATAGGTGACTTCCAAGTCAGCCATATTGCATGGGGGACATTGTGCTGGTGGCCATGTCCTATAGGTGACTTCCAAGTCAGCCATATTGCATGGGGGACATTGTGCTGGTTGTCTTGTATAGGTGACTTCCAAGTCAGCCATATTGCTTGGGGGACATTGTGCTGGTTGTATTGTATAGGTGACTTCCAAGTCAGCCATATTGCATGGGGGACATTGTGCTGGTGGCCATGTCCTATAGGTGACTTCCAAGTCAGCCATATTGCATGGGGGACATTGTGCTGGTTGTCTTGTATAGGTGACTTCCAAGTCAGCCATATTGCTTGGGGGACATTGTGCTGGTTGTATTGTATAGGTGACTTCCAAGTCAGCCATATTGCATGGGGGACATTGTGCTGGTTGCCATTTTGTATAGGTGACTTCCAAGTCAGCCATATTGCATGGGGGACATTGTGCTGGTGGCCATGTTCTATAGGTGACTTCCAAGTCAGCCATATTGCATTTGGGACATTGTGCTGGTTGTCTTGTATAGGTGACTTCCAAGTCAGCCATATTGCATGGGGGACATTGTGCTGGTTGTGTTGTATAGGTGACTTCCAAATCAGCCATATTGCATGGGGGACATTGTGCTGGTTGTATTTTATAGGTGACTTCCAAGTCAGCCATATTGCATGGGGGACATTGTGCTGGTTGTCTTGTATAGGTGACTTCCAAGTCAGCCATATTGCTTGGAGGACATTGTGCTGGTTGTATTGTATAGGTGACTTCCAAGTCAGCCATATTGCATGGGGGACATTGTGCTGGTTGCCATGTTGTATAGGTGACTTCCAAGTCAGCCATATTGCATGGGGGACATTGTGCTGGTGGCCATGTTCTATAGGTGACTTCCAAGTCAGCCATATTGCATTTGGGTCATTGTGCTGGTTGTATTGTATAGGTGACTTCCAAGTCAGCCATATTGCATGGGGGACATTGTGCTGGTTGTATTGTATAGGTGACTTCCAAGTGAGCCATATTGCTTGGGGGACATTGTGCTGGTAGCCATGTTCTATAGGTGACTTCCAAGTCAGCCATATTGCATGGGGGACATTGTGCTGGTTGCCATGTCCTATAGGTGACTTCCAAGTCAGCCATATTGCATGGGGGACATTCTGCTGGTTGTCTTGTATAGGTGACTTCCAAGTCAGCATATTGCTTGGGGGACATTGTGCTGGTTGCCATGTTCTATAGGTGACTTACAAGTCAGCCATATTGCTTGGGGGACATTGTGCTGGTGGCCATGTTCTATAGGTGACTTCCAAGTCAGCCATATTGCTTGGGGGACATTGTGCTGGTTGCCATGTTGTATAGGTGACTTCCAAGTCAGCCATATTGCATGGGGGACATTGTGCTGGTGGCCATGTTCTATAGGTGACTTCCAAGTCAGCCATATTGCATGGGGGACATTGTGCTGGTTGCCATGTTGTATAGGTGACTTCCAAGTCAGCCATATTGCATGGGGGACATTGTGCTGGTGGCCATGTTCTATAGGTGACTTCCAAGTCAGCCATATTGCATGGGGGACATTGTGCTGGTTGTCTTGTATAGGTGACTTCCAAGTCAGCCATATTGCATGGGGGACATTGTGCTGGTTGTGTTGTATAGGTGACTTCCAAATCAGCCATATTGCATGGGGGACATTGTGCTGGTTGTATTGTATAGGTGACTTCCAAGTCAGCCATATTGCATGGGGGACATTGTGCTGGTTGTATTGTATAGGTGACTTCCAAGTCAGCCATATTGCATGGGGGACATTGTGCTGGTGGCCATGTCCTATAGGTGACTTCCAAGTCAGCCATATTGCATGGGGGACATTGTGCTGGTTATCTTGTATAGGTGACTTCCAAGTCAGCCGTGTTGCATGGGGGACATTGTGCTGGTGGCCATGTTCTATAGGTGACTTCCAAGTCAGCCATATTGCATGGGGGACATTGTGCTGGTTGCCATGTTGTATAGGTGACTTCCAAGTGAGCCATATTGCTTGGGGGACATTGTGCTGGTTGCCATGTTGTATAGGTGACTTCCAAGCCAGCCATATTGCATGGGGGACATTGTGCTGGTTGTCTTGTATAGGTGACTTCCAAGTCAGCCATATTGCTTGGAGGACATTGTGCTGGTTGTCTTGTATAGGTGACTTCCAAGTCAGCCATATTACATGGGGGAAATTGTGCTGGTTGCGATGTTGTATAGGTGACTTCCAAGTCAGCCATATTGCATGGGGGACATTGTGCTGGTTGCCATGTTGTATAGGTGACTTCCAAGTCAGCCATATTGCATGGGGGACATTGTGCTGGTTGCCATGTTGTATAGGTGACTTCCAAGTGAGCCATATTCCATGGGGGACATTGTGCTGGTTGTGTTGTATAGGTGACTTCCAAGTCAGCCATATTGCATGGGGGACATTGTGCTGGTTGTGTTGTATAGGTGACTTCCAAGTCAGCCATATTGCATGGGGGACATTGTGCTGGTTGTATTGTATAGGTGACTTCCAAGTGAGCCATATTGCACGGGGGACATTGTGCTGGTGGCCATGTTCTATAGGTGACTTCCAAGTCAGCCATATTGCATGGGGGACATTGTGCTGGTTGTGTTGTTTAGGTGACTTCCAAGTCAGCCATATTGCATGGGGGACATTGTGCTGGTTGTGTTGTATAGGTGACTTCCAAGTCAGCCATATTGCATGGGGGACATTGTGCTGGTTGTATTGTATAGGTGACTTCCAAGTCAGCCATATTGCATAGGGGACATTGTGCTGGTTGTATTGTATAGGTGACTTCCAAGTCAGCCATATTGCATGGGGGACATTGTGCTGGTTGTCTTGTATAGGTGACTTCCAAGTCAGCCATATTGCTTGGGGGACATTGTGCTGGTTGCCATTTTCTATAGGTGACTTCCAAGTCAGCCATATTGCATGGGGGACATTGTGCTGGTTGTATTGTATAGGTGACTTCCAAGTCAGCCATATTGCATGGGGGACATTGTGCTGGTTGTATGTATAGGTGACTTCCAAGTCAGCCATATTGCATGGGGGACATTGTGCTGGTTGCCATGTCCTATAGGTGACTTCCCAGTCCGCCATATTGCATGGGGGACATTGTGCTGGTTGTCTTGTATAGGTGACTTCCAAGTCAGCCATATTGCTTGGGGGACATTGTGCTGGTTGCCATGTTCTATAGGTGACTTCCAAGTCAGCCATATTGCTTGGGGGACATTGTGCTGGTGGCCATGTTCTATAGGTGACTTCCAAGTCAGCCATATTGCTTGGGGGACATTGTGCTGGTTGCCATGTTGTATAGGTGACTTCCAAGTTAGCCATATTGCATGGGGGACATTGTGCTGGTGGCCATGTTCTATAGGTGACTTCCAAGTCAGCCATATTGCATGGGGGACATTGTGCTGGTTGTCTTGTATAGGTGACTTCCAAGTCAGCCATATTGCATGGGGGACATTGTGCTGGTGGCCATGTTCTATAAGTGACTTCAAAGTCAGCCATATTGCTTGGGGGACATTGTGCTGGTTGTCTTGTATAGGTGACTTCCAAGTCAGCCATATTGCATGGGGGACATTGTGCTGGTTGTCTTGTATAGGTGACTTCCAAGTCAGCCATATTGCTTGGAGGACATTGTGCTGGTTGTCTTGTATAGGTGACTTCCAAGTCAGCCATATTGCTTGGAGGACATTGTGCTGGTTGTATTGTATAGGTGACTTCCAAGTCAGCCATATTGCATGGGGGACATTGTGCTGGTTGCCATGTTGTATAGGTGACTTCCAAGTCAGCCATATTGCATGGGGGACATTGTGCTGGTGGCCATGTTCTATAGGTGACTTCCAAGTCAGCCATATTGCATTTGGGTCATTGTGCTGGTTGTATTGTATAGGTGACTTCCAAGTCAGCCATATTGCATGGGGGACATTGTGCTGGTTGTATTGTATAGGTGACTTCCAAGTGAGCCATATTGCTTGGGGGACATTGTGCTGGTAGCCATGTTCTATAGGTGACTTCCAAGTCAGCCATATTGCATGGGGGACATTGTGCTGGTTGCCATGTCCTATAGGTGACTTCCAAGTCAGCCATATTGCATGGGGGACATTCTGCTGGTTGTCTTGTATAGGTGACTTCCAAGTCAGCATATTGCTTGGGGGACATTGTGCTGGTTGCCATGTTCTATAGGTGACTTCCAAGTCAGCCATATTGCTTGGGGGACATTGTGCTGGTGGCCATGTTCTATAGGTGACTTCCAAGTCAGCCATATTGCTTGGGGGACATTGTGCTGGTTGCCATGTTGTATAGGTGACTTCCAAGTCAGCCATATTGCATGGGGGACATTGTGCTGGTTGCCATGTTGTATAGGTGACTTCCAAGTCAGCCATATTGCATGGGGGACATTGTGCTGGTTGCCATGTTGTATAGGTGACTTCCAAGTCAGCCATATTGCATGGGGGACATTGTGCTGGTGGCCATGTTCTATAGGTGACTTCCAAGTCAGCCATATTGCATGGGGGACATTGTGCTGGTTGTCTTGTATAGGTGACTTCCAAGTCAGCCATATTGCATGGGGGACATTGTGCTGGTTGTGTTGTATAGGTGACTTCCAAATCAGCCATATTGCATGGGGGACATTGTGCTGGTTGTATTGTATAGGTGACTTCCAAGTCAGCCATATTGCATGGGGGACATTGTGCTGGTTGTATTGTATAGGTGACTTCCAAGTCAGCCATATTGCATGGGGGACATTGTGCTGGTGGCCATGTCCTATAGGTGACTTCCAAGTCAGCCATATTGCATGGGGGACATTGTGCTGGTTATCTTGTATAGGTGACTTCCAAGTCAGCCGTGTTGCATGGGGGACATTGTGCTGGTGGCCATGTTCTATAGGTGACTTCCAAGTCAGCCATATTGCATGGGGGACATTGTGCTGGTTGCCATGTTGTATAGGTGACTTCCAAGTGAGCCATATTGCTTGGGGGACATTGTGCTGGTTGCCATGTTGTATAGGTGACTTCCAAGCCAGCCATATTGCATGGGGGACATTGTGCTGGTTGTCTTGTATAGGTGACTTCCAAGTCAGCCATATTGCTTCGAGGACATTGTGCTGGTTGTCTTGTATAGGTGACTTCCAAGTCAGCCATATTACATGGGGGAAATTGTGCTGGTTGCGATGTTGTATAGGTGACTTCCAAGTCAGCCATATTGCATGGGGGACATTGTGCTGGTTGCCATGTTGTATAGGTGACTTCCAAGTCAGCCATATTGCATGGGGGACATTGTGCTGGTTGCCATGTTGTATAGGTGACTTCCAAGTGAGCCATATTCCATGGGGGACATTGTGCTGGTTGTGTTGTATAGGTGACTTCCAAGTCAGCCATATTGCATGGGGGACATTGTGCTGGTTGTGTTGTATAGGTGACTTCCAAGTCAGCCATATTGCATGGGGGACATTGTGCTGGTTGTATTGTATAGGTGACTTCCAAGTGAGCCATATTGCACGGGGGACATTGTGCTGGTGGCCATGTTCTATAGGTGACTTCCAAGTCAGCCATATTGCATGGGGGACATTGTGCTGGTTGTGTTG
The DNA here is from genome assembly GCF_048934315.1 of Petromyzon marinus. Lineage (NCBI taxonomy): Eukaryota > Metazoa > Chordata > Hyperoartia > Petromyzontiformes > Petromyzontidae > Petromyzon > Petromyzon marinus. The sequence goes on along the minus strand of NW_027422927.1, from coordinate 33,680 downwards.
TTTAGGTGACTTCCAAGTCAGCCATATTGCATGGGGGACATTGTGCTGGTTGTGTTGTATAGGTGACTTCCAAGTCAGCCATATTGCATGGGGGACATTGTGCTGGTTGTATTGTATAGGTGACTTCCAAGTCAGCCATATTGCATGGGGGACATTGTGCTGGTTGTATTGTATAGGTGACTTCCAAGTCAGCCATATTGCATGGGGGACATTGTGCTGGTTGTCTTGTATAGGTGACTTCCAAGTCAGCCATATTGCTTGGGGGACATTGTGCTGGTTGCCATTTTCTATAGGTGACTTCCAAGTCAGCCATATTGCATGGGGGACATTGTGCTGGTTGTATTGTATAGGTGACTTCCAAGTCAGCCATATTGCATGGGGGACATTGTGCTGGTTGTATGTATAGGTGACTTCCAAGTCAGCCATATTGCATGGGGGACATTGTGCTGGTTGCCATGTCCTATAGGTGACTTCCCAGTCCGCCATATTGCATGGGGGACATTGTGCTGGTTGTCTTGTATAGGTGACTTCCAAGTCAGCCATATTGCTTGGGGGACATTGTGCTGGTTGCCATGTTCTATAGGTGACTTCCAAGTCAGCCATATTGCTTGGGGGACATTGTGCTGGTGGCCATGTTCTATAGGTGACTTCCAAGTCAGCCATATTGCTTGGGGGACATTGTGCTGGTTGCCATGTTGTATAGGTGACTTCCAAGTTAGCCATATTGCATGGGGGACATTGTGCTGGTGGCCATGTTCTATAGGTGACTTCCAAGTCAGCCATATTGCATGGGGGACATTGTGCTGGTTGTCTTGTATAGGTGACTCCCAAGTCAGCCATATTGCATGGGGGACATTGTGCTGGTGGCCATGTTCTATAAGTGACTTCCAAGTCAGCCATATTGCTTGGGGGACATTGTGCTGGTTGTATTGTATAGGTGACTTCCAAGTCAGCCATATTGCATGGGGGACATTGTGCTGGTTGCCATGTTGTATAGGTGACTTCCAAGTGAGCCATATTGCTTGGGGGACATTGTGCTGGTTGTGTTGTATAGGTGACTTCCAAGTCAGCCATATTGCATGGGGGACATTGTGCTGGTTGTCTTGTATAGGTGACTTCCAAGTCAGCCGTGTTGCATGGGGGACATTGTGCTGGTGGCCATGTTCTATAGGTGACTTCCAAGTCAGCCATATTGCATGGGGGACATTGTGCTGGTTGCCATGTTGTATAGGTGACTTCCAAGTGAGCCATATTGCTTGGGGGACATTGTGCTGGTTGCCATGTTGTATAGGTGACTTCCAAGCCAGCCATATTGCATGGGGGACATTGTGCTGGTTGTCTTGTATAGGTGACTTCCAAGTCAGCCATATTGCTTGGAGGACATTGTGCTGGTTGTCTTGTATAGGTGACTTCCAAGTCAGCCATATTACATGGGGGAAATTGTGCTGATTGCGATGTTGTATAGGTGACTTCCAAGTCAGCCATATTGCATGGGGGACATTGTGCTGGTTGCCATGTTGTATAGGTGACTTCCAAGTCAGCCATATTGCATGGGGGACATTGTGCTGGTTGCCATGTTGTATAGGTGACTTCCAAGTGAGCCATATTCCATGGGGGACATTGTGCTGGTTGTGTTGTATAGGTGACTTCCAAGTCAGCCATATTGCATGGGGGACATTGTGCTGGTTGTGTTGTATAGGTGACTTCCAAGTCAGCCATATTGCATGGGGGACATTGTGCTGGTTGTATTGTATAGGTGACTTCCAAGTGAGCCATATTGCACGGGGGACATTGTGCTGGTGGCCATGTTCTATAGGTGACTTCCAAGTCAGCCATATTGCATGGGGGACATTGTGCTGGTTGTGTTGTTTAGGTGACTTCCAAGTCAGCCATATTGCATGGGGGACATTGTGCTGGTTGTGTTGTATAGGTGACTTCCAAGTCAGCCATATTGCATGGGGGACATTGTGCTGGTTGTATTGTATAGGTGACTTCCAAGTCAGCCATATTGCATGGGGGACATTGTGCTGGTTGTATTGTATAGGTGACTTCCAAGTCAGCCATATTGCATGGGGGACATTGTGCTGGTTGTCTTGTATAGGTGACTTCCAAGTCAGCCATATTGCTTGGGGGACATTGTGCTGGTTGCCATTTTCTATAGGTGACTTCCAAGTCAGCCATATTGCATGGGGGACATTGTGCTGGTTGTATTGTATAGGTGACTTCCAAGTCAGCCATATTACATGGGGGAAATTGTGCTGATTGCGATGTTGTATAGGTGACTTCCAAGTCAGCCATATTGCATGGGGGACATTGTGCTGGTTGCCATGTTGTATAGGTGACTTCCAAGTCAGCCATATTGCATGGGGGACATTGTGCTGGTTGCCATGTTGTATAGGTGACTTCCAAGTGAGCCATATTCCATGGGGGACATTGTGCTGGTTGTGTTGTATAGGTGACTTCCAAGTCAGCCATATTGCATGGGGGACATTGTGCTGGTTGTGTTGTATAGGTGACTTCCAAGTCAGCCATATTGCATGGGGGACATTGTGCTGGTTGTATTGTATAGGTGACTTCCAAGTGAGCCATATTGCACGGGGGACATTGTGCTGGTGGCCATGTTCTATAGGTGACTTCCAAGTCAGCCATATTGCATGGGGGACATTGTGCTGGTTGTGTTGTTTAGGTGACTTCCAAGTCAGCCATATTGCATGGGGGACATTGTGCTGGTTGTGTTGTATAGGTGACTTCCAAGTCAGCCATATTGCATGGGGGACATTGTGCTGGTTGTATTGTATAGGTGACTTCCAAGTCAGCCATATTGCATGGGGGACATTGTGCTGGTTGTATTGTATAGGTGACTTCCAAGTCAGCCATATTGCATGGGGGACATTGTGCTGGTTGTCTTGTATAGGTGACTTCCAAGTCAGCCATATTGCTTGGGGGACATTGTGCTGGTTGCCATTTTCTATAGGTGACTTCCAAGTCAGCCATATTGCATGGGGGACATTGTGCTGGTTGTATTGTATAGGTGACTTCCAAGTCAGCCATATTGCATGGGGGACATTGTGCTGGTTGTATGTATAGGTGACTTCCAAGTCAGCCATATTGCATGGGGGACATTGTGCTGGTTGCAATGTCCTATAGGTGACTTCCCAGTCCGCCATATTGCATGGGGGACATTGTGCTGGTTGTCTTGTATAGGTGACTTCCAAGTCAGCCATATTGCTTGGGGGACATTGTGCTGGTTGCCATGTTCTATAGGTGACTTCCAAGTCAGCCATATTGCTTGGGGGACATTGTGCTGGTGGCCATGTTCTATAGGTGACTTCCAAGTCAGCCATATTGCTTGGGGGACATTGTGCTGGTTGCCATGTTGTATAGGTGACTTCCAAGTTAGCCATATTGCATGGGGAACATTGTGCTGGTGGCCATGTTCTATAGGTGACTTCCAAGTCAGCCATATTGCATGGGGGACATTGTGCTGGTTGTCTTGTATAGGTGACTTCCAAGTCAGCCATATTGCATGGGGGACATTGTGCTGGTGGCCATGTTCTATAAGTGACTTCCAAGTCAGCCATATTGCTTGGGGGACATTGTGCTGGTTGTATTGTATAGGTGACTTCCAAGTCAGCCATATTGCATGGGGGACATTGTGCTGGTTGCCATGTTGTATAGGTGACTTCCAAGTGAGCCATATTGCTTGGGGGACATTGTGCTGGTTGTGTTGTATAGGTGACTTCCAAGTCAGCCATATTGCATGGGGGACATTGTGCTGGTTGTCTTGTATAGGTGACTTCCAAGTCAGCCGTGTTGCATGGGGGACACTGTGCTGGTGGCCATGTTGTATAGGTGACTTCCAAGTCAGCCATATTGCTTGGGGGACATTGTGCTGGTGGCCATGTTCTATAGGTGACTTCCAAGTCAGCCATATTGCATGGGGGACATTGTGCTGGTTGCCATGTTGTATAGGTGACTTACAAGTCAGCCATATTGCATGGGGGACATTGTGCTGGTTGCCATGTCCTATAGGTGACTTCCAAGTCAGCCATATTGCATGGGGGAAATTGTGCTGGTTGTCTTGTATAGGTGACTTTTAAGTCAGCCATATTGCTTGGGGGACATTGTGCTGGTTGCCATGTTCTATAGGTGATTTCCAAGTCAGCCATATTGCTTGGGGGACATTGTGCTGGTTGCCATGTTGTATAGGTGACTTCCAAGTCAGCCATATTGCTTGGGGGACATTGTGCTGGTTGCCATGTTGTATAGGTGACTTCCAAATCAGCCATATTGCATGGGGGACATTGTGCTGGTGGCCATGTTCTATAGGTGACTTCCAAGTCAGCCATATTGCATGGGGGACATTGTGCTGGTTGTCTTGTATAGGTGACTTCCAAGTCAGCCATATTGCATGGGGGACATTGTGCTGGTTGTGTTGTATAGGTGACTTCCAAATCAGCCATATTGCATGGGGGACATTGTGCTGGTTGTATTGTATAGGTGACTTCCAAGTCAGCCATATTGCATGGGGGGCATTGTGCTGGTGGCCATGTCCTATAGGTGACTTCCAAGTCAGCCATATTGCATGGGGGACATTGTGCTGGTTGTCTTGTATAGGTGACTTCCAAGTCAGCCATATTGCTTGGGGGACATTGTGCTCGTTGTATTGTATAGGTGACTTCCAAGTCAGCCATATTGCATGGGGGACATTGTGCTGGTTGCCATGTTGTATAGGTGACTTCCAAGTCAGCCATATTGCATGGGGGACATTGTGCTGGTGTCCAGGTTCTATAGGTGACTTCCAAGTCAGCCATATTGCATTTGGGACATTGTGCTGGTTGTCTTGTATAGGTGACTTCCAAGTCAGCCATATTGCATGGGGGGCATTGTGCTGGTTGTGTTGTATAGGTGACTTCCAAATCAGCCATATTGCATGGGGGACATTGTGCTGGTTGTATTGTATAGGTGACTTCCTAGTCAGCCATATTGCATGGGGGACATTGTGCTGGTTGTATTGTATAGGTGACTTCCAAGTCAGCCATATTGCATGGGGGACATTGTGCTGGTGGCCATGTCCTATAGGTGACTTCCAAGTCAGCCATATTGCATGGGGGACATTGTGCTGGTTGTCTTGTATAGGTGACTTCCAAGTCAGCCATATTGCTTGGGGGACATTGTGCTGGTTGTATTGTATAGGTGACTTCCAAGTCAGCCATATTGCATGGGGGACATTGTGCTGGTTGCCATCTTGTATAGGTGACTTCCAAGTCAGCCATATTGCATGGGGGACATTGTGCTGGTGGCCATGTTCTATAGGTGACTTCCAAGTCAGCCATATTGCATTTGGGACATTGTGCTGGTTGTCTTGTATAGGTGACTTCCAAGTCAGCCATATTGCTTGGGGGGCATTGTGCTGGTTGCCATGTCCTATAGGTGACTTCCAAGTCAGCCATATTGCATGGGGGACATTGTGCTGGTTGTCTTGTATAGGTGACTTCCAAGTCATCCATATTGCATGGGGGACATTGTGCTGGTTGCCATGTTATATAGGTGACTTCCAAGTCAGCCATATTGCATGGGCGACATTGTGCTGGTTGCCATGTTGTATAGGTGACTTCCAATGAGCCATATTGCTTGGGGGACATTGTGCTGGTTGTGTTGTATAGGTGACTTCCAAGTCAGCCATATTGCATGGGGGACATTGTTCTGGTTGTCTTGTATAGGTGACTTCCAAGTCAGCCGTGTTGCATGGGGGACATTGTGCTGGTGGCCATGTTCTATAGGTGACTTCCAAGTCAGCCATATTGCATGGGGGACATTGTGCTGGTTGCCATGTTGTATAGGTGACTTCCAAGTCAGCCATATTGCTTGGGGGACATTGTGCTGGTTGCCATGTTCTATAGGTGACTTCCAAGTTAGCCATATTGTTTGTCGGACATTGTGCTGGTTGCCATGTTGTATAGGTGACTTCCAAGTCAGCCATATTGCATGGGGGACATTGTGCTGGTGGCCATGTTCTATAGGTGACTTCCAAGTCAGCCACATTGCATGGGGGACATTGTGCTGGTTTCTTGTATAGGTGACTTCCAAGTCAGCCATATTGCATGGGGGACATTGTGCTGGTTGCCATGTTGTATAGGTGACTTCCAAGTCAGCCATATTGCATGGGGGACATTGTGCTGGTTGCCATGTTGTATAGGTGACTTCCAAGTCAGCCATATTGCATGGGGGACATTGTGCTGGTTGTGTTGTATAGGTGACTTCCAAGTCAGCCATATTGCATGGGGGACATTGTGCTGGTTGTATTGTATAGGTGACTTCCAAGTCAGCCATATTGCATGGGGGACATTGTGCTGGTTGTATTGTATAGGTGACTTCCAAGTGAGCCATATTGCTTGGGGGACATTGTGCTGGTGGCCATGTTCTATAGTTGACTTCCAAGTCAGCCATATTGCATGGGGGACATTGTGCTGGTTGCCATGTCCTATAGGTGACTTCCAAGTCAGCCATATTGCATGGGGGACATTGTGCTGGTTGCCATGTTGTATAGGTGACTTCCAAGTGAGCCATATTGCTTGGGGGACATTGTGCTGGTTGTGTTGTATAGGTGACTTCCAAGTCAGCCATATTGCATAGGGGACATTGTGCTGGTTGTCTTGTATAGGTGACTTCCAAGTCAGCCGTCTTGCATGGGGGACATTGTGCTGGTTGTATTGTATAGGTGACTTCCAAGTCAGCCATATTGCATGGGGGACATTGTGCTGGTGGCCATGTTGTAAAGGTGACTTCCAAGTCAGCCATATTGCATGGGGGACATTGTGCTGGTTGCCATGTTGTATAGGTGACTTCCAAGTCAGCCATATTGCATGGGGGACATTGTGCTGGTTGCCATGTTGTATAGGTGACTTACAAGTCAGCCATATTGCATGGGGGACATTGTGCTGGTTGCCATGTCCTATAGGTGACTTCCAAGTCAGCCATATTGCATGGGGGAAATTGTGCTGGTTGTCTTGTATAGGTGACTTTTAAGTCAGCCATATTGCTTGGGGGACATTGTGCTGGTTGCCATGTTCTATAGGTGACTTCCAAGTCAGCCATATTGCTTGGGGGACATTGTGCTGGTTGCCATGTTGTATAGGTGACTTCCAAGTCAGCCATATTGCTTGGGGGACATTGTGCTGGTTGCCATGTTGTATAGGTGACTTCCAAGTGAGCCATATTGTTTGTCGGACATTGTGCTGGTTGCCATGTTGTATAGGTGACTTCCAAGTCAGCCATATTGCATGGGGGACATTGTGCTGGTGGCCATGTTCTATAGGTGACTTCCAAGTCAGCCACATTGCATGGGGGACATTGTGCTGGTTCTTGTATAGGTGACTTCCAAGTCAGCCATATTGCATGGGGGACATTGTGCTGGTTGCCATGTTGTATAGGTGACTTCCAAGTCAGCCATATTGCATGGGGGACATTGTGCTGGTTGCCATGTTGTATAGGTGACTTCCAAGTCAGCCATATTGCATGGGGGACATTGTGCTGGTTGTGTTGTATAGGTGACTTCCAAGTCAGCCATATTGCATGGGGGACATTGTGCTGGTTGTATTGTATAGGTGACTTCCAAGTCAGCCATATTGCATGGGGGACATTGTGCTGGTTGTATTGTATAGGTGACTTCCAAGTGAGCCATATTGCTTGGGGGACATTGTGCTGGTGGCCATGTTCTATAGTTGACTTCCAAGTCAGCCATATTGCATGGGGGACATTGTGCTGGTTGCCATGTCCTATAGGTGACTTCCAAGTCAGCCATATTGCATGGGGGACATTGTGCTGGTTGCCATGTTGTATAGGTGACTTCCAAGTGAGCCATATTGCTTGGGGGACATTGTGCTGGTTGTGTTGTATAGGTGACTTCCAAGTCAGCCATATTGCATGGGGGACATTGTGCTGGTTGTCTTGTATAGGTGACTTCCAAGTCAGCCGTCTTGCATGGGGGACATTGTGCTGGTTGTATTGTATAGGTGACTTCCAAGTCAGCCATATTGCATGGGGGACATTGTGCTGGTGGCCATGTTGTAAAGGTGACTTCCAAGTCAGCCATATTGCATGGGGGACATTGTGCTGGTTGCCATGTTGTATAGGTGACTTCCAAGTCAGCCATATTGCATGGGGGACATTGTGCTGGTTGCCATGTTGTATAGGTGACTTACAAGTCAGCCATATTGCATGGGGGACATTGTGCTGGTTGCCATGTTGTATAGGTGACTTCCAAGTGAGCCATATTGCTTGGGGGACATTGTGCTGGTTGTGTTGTATAGGTGACTTCCAAGTCAGCCATATTGCATGGGGGACATTGTGCTGGTTGTCTTGTATAGGTGACTTCCAAGTCAGCCGTGTTGCATGGGGGACACTGTGCTGGTGGCCATGTTGTATAGGTGACTTCCAAGTCAGCCATATTGCTTGGGGGACATTGTGCTGGTGGCCATGTTCTATAGGTGACTTCCAAGTCAGCCATATTGCATGGGGGACATTGTGCTGGTTGCCATGTTGTATAGGTGACTTACAAGTCAGCCATATTGCATGGGGGACATTGTGCTGGTTGCCATGTCCTATAGGTGACTTCCAAGTCAGCCATATTGCATGGGGGAAATTGTGCTGGTTGTCTTGTATAGGTGACTTTTAAGTCAGCCATATTGCTTGGGGGACATTGTGCTGGTTGCCATGTTCTATAGGTGATTTCCAAGTCAGCCATATTGCTTGGGGGACATTGTGCTGGTTGCCATGTTGTATAGGTGACTTCCAAGTCAGCCATATTGCTTGGGGGACATTGTGCTGGTTGCCATGTTGTATAGGTGACTTCCAAATCAGCCATATTGCATGGGGGACATTGTGCTGGTGGCCATGTTCTATAGGTGACTTCCAAGTCAGCCATATTGCATGGGGGACATTGTGCTGGTTGTCTTGTATAGGTGACTTCCAAGTCAGCCATATTGCATGGGGGACATTGTGCTGGTTGTGTTGTATAGGTGACTTCCAAATCAGCCATATTGCATGGGGGACATTGTGCTGGTTGTATTGTATAGGTGACTTCCAAGTCAGCCATATTGCATGGGGGGCATTGTGCTGGTGGCCATGTCCTATAGGTGACTTCCAAGTCAGCCATATTGCATGGGGGACATTGTGCTGGTTGTCTTGTATAGGTGACTTCCAAGTCAGCCATATTGCTTGGGGGACATTGTGCTCGTTGTATTGTATAGGTGACTTCCAAGTCAGCCATATTGCATGGGGGACATTGTGCTGGTTGCCATGTTGTATAGGTGACTTCCAAGTCAGCCATATTGCATGGGGGACATTGTGCTGGTGTCCAGGTTCTATAGGTGACTTCCAAGTCAGCCATATTGCATTTGGGACATTGTGCTGGTTGTCTTGTATAGGTGACTTCCAAGTCAGCCATATTGCATGGGGGGCATTGTGCTGGTTGTGTTGTATAGGTGACTTCCAAATCAGCCATATTGCATGGGGGACATTGTGCTGGTTGTATTGTATAGGTGACTTCCTAGTCAGCCATATTGCATGGGGGACATTGTGCTGGTTGTATTGTATAGGTGACTTCCAAGTCAGCCATATTGCATGGGGGACATTGTGCTGGTGGCCATGTCCTATAGGTGACTTCCAAGTCAGCCATATTGCATGGGGGACATTGTGCTGGTTGTCTTGTATAGGTGACTTCCAAGTCAGCCATATTGCTTGGGGGACATTGTACTGGTTGTATTGTATAGGTGACTTCCAAGTCAGCCATATTGCATGGGGGACATTGTGCTGGTTGCCATCTTGTATAGGTGACTTCCAAGTCAGCCATATTGCATGGGGGACATTGTGCTGGTGGCCATGTTCTATAGGTGACTTCCAAGTCAGCCATATTGCATTTGGGACATTGTGCTGGTTGTCTTGTATAGGTGACTTCCAAGTCAGCCATATTGCTTGGGGGGCATTGTGCTGGTTGCCATGTCCTATAGGTGACTTCCAAGTCAGCCATATTGCATGGGGGACATTGTGCTGGTTGTCTTGTATAGGTGACTTCCAAGTCATCCATATTGCATGGGGGACATTGTGCTGGTTGCCATGTTATATAGGTGACTTCCAAGTCAGCCATATTGCATGGGCGACATTGTGCTGGTTGCCATGTTGTATAGGTGACTTCCAATGAGCCATATTGCTTGGGGGACATTGTGCTGGTTGTGTTGTATAGGTGACTTCCAAGTCAGCCATATTGCATGGGGGACATTGTTCTGGTTGTCTTGTATAGGTGACTTCCAAGTCAGCCGTGTTGCATGGGGGACATTGTGCTGGTGGCCATGTTCTATAGGTGACTTCCAAGTCAGCCATATTGCATGGGGGACATTGTGCTGGTTGCCATGTTGTATAGGTGACTTCCAAGTCAGCCATATTGCTTGGGGGACATTGTGCTGGTTGCCATGTTCTATAGGTGACTTCCAAGTTAGCCATATTGTTTGTCGGACATTGTGCTGGTTGCCATGTTGTATAGGTGACTTCCAAGTCAGCCATATTGCATGGGGGACATTGTGCTGGTGGCCATGTTCTATAGGTGACTTCCAAGTCAGCCACATTGCATGGGGGACATTGTGCTGGTTTCTTGTATAGGTGACTTCCAAGTCAGCCATATTGCATGGGGGACATTGTGCTGGTTGCCATGTTGTATAGGTGACTTCCAAGTCAGCCATATTGCATGGGGGACATTGTGCTGGTTGCCATGTTGTATAGGTGACTTCCAAGTCAGCCATATTGCATGGGGGACATTGTGCTGGTTGTGTTGTATAGGTGACTTCCAAGTCAGCCATATTGCATGGGGGACATTGTGCTGGTTGTATTGTATAGGTGACTTCCAAGTCAGCCATATTGCATGGGGGACATTGTGCTGGTTGTATTGTATAGGTGACTTCCAAGTGAGCCATATTGCTTGGGGGACATTGTGCTGGTGGCCATGTTCTATAGTTGACTTCCAAGTCAGCCATATTGCATGGGGGACATTGTGCTGGTTGCCATGTCCTATAGGTGACTTCCAAGTCAGCCATATTGCATGGGGGACATTGTGCTGGTTGCCATGTTTTATAGGTGACTTCCAAGTGAGCCATATTGCTTGGGGGACATTGTGCTGGTTGTGTTGTATAGGTGACTTCCAAGTCAGCCATATTGCATAGGGGACATTGTGCTGGTTGTCTTGTATAGGTGACTTCCAAGTCAGCCGTCTTGCATGGGGGACATTGTGCTGGTTGTATTGTATAGGTGACTTCCAAGTCAGCCATATTGCATGGGGGACATTGTGCTGGTGGCCATGTTGTAAAGGTGACTTCCAAGTCAGCCATATTGCATGGGGGACATTGTGCTGGTTGCCATGTTGTATAGGTGACTTCCAAGTCAGCCATATTGCATGGGGGACATTGTGCTGGTTGCCATGTTGTATAGGTGACTTACAAGTCAGCCATATTGCATGGGGGACATTGTGCTGGTTGCCATGTCCTATAGGTGACTTCCAAGTCAGCCATATTGCATGGGGGAAATTGTGCTGGTTGTCTTGTATAGGTGACTTTTAAGTCAGCCATATTGCTTGGGGGACATTGTGCTGGTTGCCATGTTCTATAGGTGACTTCCAAGTCAGCCATATTGCTTGGGGGACATTGTGCTGGTTGCCATGTTGTATAGGTGACTTCCAAGTCAGCCATATTGCTTGGGGGACATTGTGCTGGTTGCCATGTTGTATAGGTGACTTCCAAGTGAGCCATATTGTTTGTCGGACATTGTGCTGGTTGCCATGTTGTATAGGTGACTTCCAAGTCAGCCATATTGCATGGGGGACATTGTGCTGGTGGCCATGTTCTATAGGTGACTTCCAAGTCAGCCACATTGCATGGGGGACATTGTGCTGGTTTCTTGTATAGGTGACTTCCAAGTCAGCCATATTGCATGGGGGACATTGTGCTGGTTGCCATGTTGTATAGGTGACTTCCAAGTCAGCCATATTGCATGGGGGACATTGTGCTGGTTGCCATGTTGTATAGGTGACTTCCAAGTCAGCCATATTGCATGGGGGACATTGTGCTGGTTGTGTTGTATAGGTGACTTCCAAGTCAGCCATATTGCATGGGGGACATTGTGCTGGTTGTATTGTATAGGTGACTTCCAAGTCAGCCATATTGCATGGGGGACATTGTGCTGGTTGTATTGTATAGGTGACTTCCAAGTGAGCCATATTGCTTGGGGGACATTGTGCTGGTGGCCATGTTCTATAGTTGACTTCCAAGTCAGCCATATTGCATGGGGGACATTGTGCTGGTTGCCATGTCCTATAGGTGACTTCCAAGTCAGCCATATTGCATGGGGGACATTGTGCTGGTTGCCATGTTGTATAGGTGACTTCCAAGTGAGCCATATTGCTTGGGGGACATTGTGCTGGTTGTGTTGTATAGGTGACTTCCAAGTCAGCCATATTGCATGGGGGACATTGTGCTGGTTGTCTTGTATAGGTGACTTCCAAGTCAGCCGTCTTGCATGGGGGACATTGTGCTGGTTGTATTGTATAGGTGACTTCCAAGTCAGCCATATTGCATGGGGGACATTGTGCTGGTGGCCATGTTGTAAAGGTGACTTCCAAGTCAGCCATATTGCATGGGGGACATTGTGCTGGTTGCCATGTTGTATAGGTGACTTCCAAGTCAGCCATATTGCATGGGGGACATTGTGCTGGTTGCCATGTTGTATAGGTGACTTACAAGTCAGCCATATTGCATGGGGGACATTGTGCTGGTTGCCATGTCCTATAGGTGACTTCCAAGTCAGCCATATTGCATGGGGGAAATTGTGCTGGTTGTCTTGTATAGGTGACTTTTAAGTCAGCCATATTGCTTGGGGGACATTGTGCTGGTTGCCATGTTCTATAGGTGACTTCCAAGTCAGCCATATTGCTTGGGGGACATTGTGCTGGTTGCCATGTTGTATAGGTGACTTCCAAGTCAGCCATATTGCTTGGGGGACATTGTGCTGGTTGCCATGTTGTATAGGTGACTTCCAAGTCAGCCATATTGCATGGGGGACATTGTGCTGGCGGCCATGTTCTATAGGTGACTTCCAAGTCAGCCATATTGCATGGGAGACATTGTGCTGGTTGTCTTGTATAGGGGACTTCCAAGTCAGCCATATTGCATTGGGGACATTGCGCTGGTTGTGTTGTATAGGTGACTTCCAAATCAGCCATATTGCATGGGGGACATTGTGCTGGTTGTATTGTATAGGTGACTTCCAAGTCAGCCATATTGCATGGGGGACATTGTGCTGGTTGTATTGTATAGGTGACTTCCAAGTCAGCCATATTGCATGGGGAACATTGTGCTGGTGGCCATGTCCTATAGGTGACTTCCAAGTCAGCCATATTGCATGGGGGACATTGTGCTGGTTGTCTTGTATAGGTGACTTCCAAGTCAGCCATATTGCTTGGGGGACATTGTGCTGGTTGTATTGTATAGGTGACTTCCAAGTCAGCCATATTGCATGGGGGACATTGTGCTGGTTGCCATTTTGTATAGGTGACTTCCAAGTCAGCCATATTGCATGGGGGACATTGTGCTGGTGGCCATGTTCTATAGGTGACTTCCAAGTCAGCCATATTGCATTTGGGACATTGTGCTGGTTGTCTTGTATAGGTGACTTCCAAGTCAGCCATATTGCATGGGGGACATTGTGCTGGTTGTGTTGTATAGGTGACTTCCAAATCAGCCATATTGCATGGGGGACATTGTGCTGGTTGTATTTTATAGGTGACTTCCAAGTCAGCCATATTGCATGGGGGACATTGTGCTGGTTGTCTTGTATAGGTGACTTCCAAGTCAGCCATATTGCTTGGAGGACATTGTGCTGGTTGTATTGTATAGGTGACTTCCAAGTCAGCCATATTGCATGGGGGACATTGTGCTGGTTGCCATGTTGTATAGGTGACTTCCAAGTCAGCCATATTGCATGGGGGACATTGTGCTGGTGGCCATGTTCTATAGGTGACTTCCAAGTCAGCCATATTGCATTTGGGTCATTGTGCTGGTTGTATTGTATAGGTGACTTCCAAGTCAGCCATATTGCATGGGGGACATTGTGCTGGTTGTATTGTATAGGTGACTTCCAAGTGAGCCATATTGCTTGGGGGACATTGTGCTGGTAGCCATGTTCTATAGGTGACTTCCAAGTCAGCCATATTGCATGGGGGACATTGTGCTGGTTGCCATGTCCTATAGGTGACTTCCAAGTCAGCCATATTGCATGGGGGACATTCTGCTGGTTGTCTTGTATAGGTGACTTCCAAGTCAGCATATTGCTTGGGGGACATTGTGCTGGTTGCCATGTTCTATAGGTGACTTCCAAGTCAGCCATATTGCTTGGGGGACATTGTGCTGGTGGCCATGTTCTATAGGTGACTTCCAAGTCAGCCATATTGCTTGGGGGACATTGTGCTGGTTGCCATGTTGTATAGGTGACTTCCAAGTCAGCCATATTGCATGGGGGACATTGTGCTGGTGGCCATGTTCTATAGGTGACTTCCAAGTCAGCCATATTGCATGGGGGACATTGTGCTGGTTGCCATGTTGTATAGGTGACTTCCAAGTCAGCCATATTGAATGGGGGACATTGTGCTGGTGGCCATGTTCTATAGGTGACTTCCAAGTCAGCCATATTGCATGGGGGACATTGTGCTGGTTGTCTTGTATAGGTGACTTCCAAGTCAGCCATATTGCATGGGGGACATTGTGCTGGTTGTGTTGTATAGGTGACTTCCAAATCAGCCATATTGCATGGGGGACATTGTGCTGGTTGTATTGTATAGGTGACTTCCAAGTCAGCCATATTGCATGGGGACATTGTGCTGGTTGTATTGTATAGGTGACTTCCAAGTCAGCCATATTGCATGGGGGACATTGTGCTGGTGGCCATGTCCTATAGGTGACTTCCAAGTCAGCCATATTGCATGGGGGACATTGTGCTGGTTATCTTGTATAGGTGACTTCCAAGTCAGCCGTGTTGCATGGGGGACATTGTGCTGGTGGCCATGTTCTATAGGTGACTTCCAAGTCAGCCATATTGCATGGGGGACATTGTGCTGGTTGCCATGTTGTATAGGTGACTTCCAAGTGAGCCATATTGCTTGGGGGACATTGTGCTGGTTGCCATGTTGTATAGGTGACTTCCAAGCCAGCCATATTGCATGGGGGACATTGTGCTGGTTGTCTTGTATAGGTGACTTCCAAGTCAGCCATATTGCTTGGAGGACATTGTGCTGGTTGTCTTGTATAGGTGACTTCCAAGTCAGCCATATTACATGGGGGAAATTGTGCTGGTTGCGATGTTGTATAGGTGACTTCCAAGTCAGCCATATTGCATGGGGGACATTGTGCTGGTTGCCATGTTGTATAGGTGACTTCCAAGTCAGCCATATTGCATGGGGGACATTGTGCTGGTTGCCATGTTGTATAGGTGACTTCCAAGTGAGCCATATTCCATGGGGGACATTGTGCTGGTTGTCTTGTATAGGTGACTTCCAAGTCAGCCATATTGCTTGGGGGACATTGTGCTGGTTGTGTTGTATAGGTGACTTCCAAGTCAGCCATATTGCATGGGGGACATTGTGCTGGTTGTATTGTATAGGTGACTTCCAAGTCAGCCATATTGCATGGGGGACATTGTGCTGGTTGTATGTATAGGTGACTTCCAAGTCAGCCATATTGCATGGGGGACATTGTGCTGGTTGCCATGTCCTATAGGTGACTTCCCAGTCCGCCATATTGCATGGGGGACATTGTGCTGGTTGTCTTGTATAGGTGACTTCCAAGTCAGCCATATTGCTTGGGGGACATTGTGCTGGTTGCCATGTTCTATAGGTGACTTCCAAGTCAGCCATATTGCTTGGGGGACATTGTGCTGGTGGCCATGTTCTATAGGTGACTTCCAAGTCAGCCATATTGCTTGCGGGACATTGTGCTGGTTGCCATGTTGTATAGGTGACTTCCAAGTTAGCCATATTGCATGGGGGACATTGTGCTGGTGGCCATGTTCTATAGGTGACTTCCAAGTCAGCCATATTGCATGGGGGACATTGTGCTGGTTGTCTTGTATAGGTGACTTCCAAGTCAGCCATATTGCATGGGGGACATTGTGCTGGTGGCCATGTTCTATAAGTGACTTCCAAGTCAGCCATATTGCTTGGGGGACATTGTGCTGGTTGTCTTGTATAGGTGACTTCCAAGTCAGCCATATTGCATGGGGGACATTGTGCTGGTTGTATTTTATAGGTGACTTCCAAGTCAGCCATATTGCATGGGGGACATTGTGCTGGTTGTCTTGTATAGGTGACTTCCAAGTCAGCCATATTGCTTGGAGGACATTGTGCTGGTTGTATTGTATAGGTGACTTCCAAGTCAGCCATATTGCATGGGGGACATTGTGCTGGTTGCCATGTTGTATAGGTGACTTCCAAGTCAGCCATATTGCATGGGGGACATTGTGCTGGTGGCCATGTTCTATAGGTGACTTCCAAGTCAGCCATATTGCATTTGGGTCATTGTGCTGGTTGTATTGTATAGGTGACTTCCAAGTCAGCCATATTGCATGGGGGACATTGTGCTGGTTGTATTGTATAGGTGACTTCCAAGTGAGCCATATTGCTTGGGGGACATTGTGCTGGTAGCCATGTTCTATAGGTGACTTCCAAGTCAGCCATATTGCATGGGGGACATTGTGCTGGTTGCCATGTCCTATAGGTGACTTCCAAGTCAGCCATATTGCATGGGGGACATTCTGCTGGTTGTCTTGTATAGGTGACTTCCAAGTCAGCATATTGCTTGGGGGACATTGTGCTGGTTGCCATGTTCTATAGGTGACTTCCAAGTCAGCCATATTGCTTGGGGGACATTGTGCTGGTGGCCATGTTCTATAGGTGACTTCCAAGTCAGCCATATTGCTTGGGGGACATTGTGCTGGTTGCCATGTTGTATAGGTGACTTCCAAGTCAGCCATATTGCATGGGGGACATTGTGCTGGTGGCCATGTTCTATAGGTGACTTCCAAGTCAGCCATATTGCATGGGGGACATTGTGCTGGTTGCCATGTTGTATAGGTGACTTCCAAGTCAGCCATATTGCATGGGGGACATTGTGCTGGTGGCCATGTTCTATAGGTGACTTCCAAGTCAGCCATATTGCATGGGGGACATTGTGCTGGTTGTCTTGTATAGGTGACTTCCAAATCAGCCATATTGCATGGGGGACATTGTGCTGGTTGTATTGTATAGGTGACTTCCAAGTCAGCCATATTGCATGGGGGACATTGTGCTGGTTGTATTGTATAGGTGACTTCCAAGTCAGCCATATTGCATGGGGGACATTGTGCTGGTGGCCATGTCCTATAGGTGACTTCCAAGTCAGCCATATTGCATGGGGGACATTGTGCTGGTTATCTTGTATAGGTGACTTCCAAGTCAGCCGTGTTGCATGGGGGACATTGTGCTGGTGGCCATGTTCTATAGGTGACTTCCAAGTCAGCCATATTGCATGGGGGACATTGTGCTGGTTGCCATGTTGTATAGGTGACTTCCAAGTGAGCCATATTGCTTGGGGGACATTGTGCTGGTTGCCATGTTGTATAGGTGACTTCCAAGCCAGCCATATTGCATGGGGGACATTGTGCTGGTTGTCTTGTATAGGTGACTTCCAAGTCAGCCATATTGCTTGGAGGACATTGTGCTGGTTGTCTTGTATAGGTGACTTCCAAGTCAGCCATATTACATGGGGGAAATTGTGCTGGTTGCGATGTTGTATAGGTGACTTCCAAGTCAGCCATATTGCATGGGGGACATTGTGCTGGTTGCCATGTTGTATAGGTGACTTCCAAGTCAGCCATATTGCATGGGGGACATTGTGCTGGTTGCCATGTTGTATAGGTGACTTCCAAGTGAGCCATATTCCATGGGGGACATTGTGCTGGTTGTGTTGTATAGGTGACTTCCAAGTCAGCCATATTGCATGGGGGACATTGTGCTGGTTGTGTTGTATAGGTGACTTCCAAGTCAGCCATATTGCATGGGGGACATTGTGCTGGTTGTATTGTATAGGTGACTTCCAAGTGAGCCATATTGCACGGGGGACATTGTGCTGGTGGCCATGTTCTATAGGTGACTTCCAAGTCAGCCATATTGCATGGGGGACATTGTGCTGGTTGTGTTGTTTAGGTGACTTCCAAGTCAGCCATATTGCATGGGGGACATTGTGCTGGTTGTGTTGTATAGGTGACTTCCAAGTCAGCCATATTGCATGGGGGACATTGTGCTGGTTGTATTGTATAGGTGACTTCCAAGTCAGCCATATTGCATGGGGGACATTGTGCTGGTTGTATTGTATAGGTGACTTCCAAGTCAGCCATATTGCATGGGGGACATTGTGCTGGTTGTCTTGTATAGGTGACTTCCAAGTCAGCCATATTGCTTGGGGGACATTGTGCTGGTTGCCATTTTCTATAGGTGACTTCCAAGTCAGCCATATTGCATGGGGGACATTGTGCTGGTTGTATTGTATAGGTGACTTCCAAGTCAGCCATATTGCATGGGGGACATTGTGCTGGTTGTATGTATAGGTGACTTCCAAGTCAGCCATATTGCATGGGGGACATTGTGCTGGTTGCCATGTCCTATAGGTGACTTCCCAGTCCGCCATATTGCATGGGGGACATTGTGCTGGTTGTCTTGTATAGGTGACTTCCAAGTCAGCCATATTGCTTGGGGGACATTGTGCTGGTTGCCATGTTCTATAGGTGACTTCCAAGTCAGCCATATTGCTTGGGGGACATTGTGCTGGTGGCCATGTTCTATAGGTGACTTCCAAGTCAGCCATATTGCTTGGGGGACATTGTGCTGGTTGCCATGTTGTATAGGTGACTTCCAAGTTAGCCATATTGCATGGGGGACATTGTGCTGGTGGCCATGTTCTATAGGTGACTTCCAAGTCAGCCATATTGCATGGGGGACATTGTGCTGGTTGTCTTGTATAGGTGACTTCCAAGTCAGCCATATTGCATGGGGGACATTGTGCTGGTGGCCATGTTCTATAAGTGACTTCCAAGTCAGCCATATTGCTTGGGGGACATTGTGCTGGTTGTATTGTATAGGTGACTTCCAAGTCAGCCATATTGCATGGGGGACATTGTGCTGGTTGCCATGTTGTATAGGTGACTTCCAAGTGAGCCATATTGCTTGGGGGACATTGTGCTGGTTGTGTTGTATAGGTGACTTCCAAGTCAGCCATATTGCATGGGGGACATTGTGCTGGTTGTCTTGTATAGGTGACTTCCAAGTCAGCCGTGTTGCATGGGGGACATTGTGCTGGTGGCCATGTTCTATAGGTGACTTCCAAGTCAGCCATATTGCATGGGGGACATTGTGCTGGTTGCCATGTTGTATAGGTGACTTCCAAGTGAGCCATATTGCTTGGGGGACATTGTGCTGGTTGCCATGTTGTATAGGTGACTTCCAAGCCAGCCATATTGCATGGGGGACATTGTGCTGGTTGTCTTGTATAGGTGACTTCCAAGTCAGCCATATTGCTTGGAGGACATTGTGCTGGTTGTCTTGTATAGGTGACTTCCAAGTCAGCCATATTACATGGGGGAAATTGTGCTGGTTGCGATGTTGTATAGGTGACTTCCAAGTCAGCCATATTGCATGGGGGACATTGTGCTGGTTGCCATGTTGTATAGGTGACTTCCAAGTCAGCCATATTGCATGGGGGACATTGTGCTGGTTGCCATGTTGTATAGGTGACTTCCAAGTGAGCCATATTCCATGGGGGACATTGTGCTGGTTGTGTTGTATAGGTGACTTCCAAGTCAGCCATATTGCATGGGGGACATTGTGCTGGTTGTGTTGTATAGGTGACTTCCAAGTCAGCCATATTGCATGGGGGACATTGTGCTGGTTGTATTGTATAGGTGACTTCCAAGTGAGCCATATTGCACGGGGGACATTGTGCTGGTGGCCATGTTCTATAGGTGACTTCCAAGTCAGCCATATTGCATGGGGGACATTGTGCTGGTTGTGTTGTTTAGGTGACTTCCAAGTCAGCCATATTGCATGGGGGACATTGTGCTGGTTGTGTTGTATAGGTGACTTCCAAGTCAGCCATATTGCATGGGGGACATTGTGCTGGTTGTATTGTATAGGTGACTTCCAAGTCAGCCATATTGCATGGGGGACATTGTGCTGGTTGTATTGTATAGGTGACTTCCAAGTCAGCCATATTGCATGGGGGACATTGTGCTGGTTGTCTTGTATAGGTGACTTCCAAGTCAGCCATATTGCTTGGGGGACATTGTGCTGGTTGCCATTTTCTATAGGTGACTTCCAAGTCAGCCATATTGCATGGGGGACATTGTGCTGGTTGTATTGTATAGGTGACTTCCAAGTCAGCCATATTGCATGGGGGACATTGTGCTGGTTGTATGTATAGGTGACTTCCAAGTCAGCCATATTGCATGGGGGACATTGTGCTGGTTGCAATGTCCTATAGGTGACTTCCCAGTCCGCCATATTGCATGGGGGACATTGTGCTGGTTGTCTTGTATAGGTGACTTCCAAGTCAGCCATATTGCTTGGGGGACATTGTGCTGGTTGCCATGTTCTATAGGTGACTTCCAAGTCAGCCATATTGCTTGGGGGACATTGTGCTGGTGGCCATGTTCTATAGGTGACTTCCAAGTCAGCCATATTGCTTGGGGGACATTGTGCTGGTTGCCATGTTGTATAGGTGACTTCCAAGTTAGCCATATTGCATGGGGGACATTGTGCTGGTTGCCATGTTGTATAGGTGACTTCCAAGTGAGCCATATTGCTTGGGGGACATTGTGCTGGTTGTGTTGTATAGGTGACTTCCAAGTCAGCCATATTGCATGGGGGACATTGTGCTGGTTGTCTTGTATAGGTGACTTCCAAGTCAGCCATATTGCTTGGGGGACATTGTGCTGGTTGCCATTTTCTATAGGTGACTTCCAAGTCAGCCATATTGCATGGGGGACATTGTGCTGGTTGTATTGTATAGGTGACTTCCAAGTCAGCCATATTGCATGGGGGACATTGTGCTGGTTGTATGTATAGGTGACTTCCAAGTCAGCCATATTGCATGGGGGACATTGTGCTGGTTGCAATGTCCTATAGGTGACTTCCCAGTCCGCCATATTGCATGGGGGACATTGTGCTGGTTGTCTTGTATAGGTGACTTCCAAGTCAGCCATATTGCATGGGGGACATTGTGCTGGTTGTCTTGTATAGGTGACTTCCAAGTCAGCCATATTGCATGGGGGACATTGTGCTGGTGGCCATGTTCTATAAGTGACTTCCAAGTCAGCCATATTGCTTGGGGGACATTGTGCTGGTTGTATTGTATAGGTGACTTCCAAGTCAGCCATATTGCATGGGGGACATTGTGCTGGTTGCCATGTTGTATAGGTGACTTCCAAGTGAGCCATATTGCTTGGGGGACATTGTGCTGGTTGTGTTGTATAGGTGACTTCCAAGTCAGCCATATTGCATGGGGGACATTGTGCTGGTTGTCTTGTATAGGTGACTTCCAAGTCAGCCGTGTTGCATGGGGGACACTGTGCTGGTGGCCATGTTGTATAGGTGACTTCCAAGTCAGCCATATTGCTTGGGGGACATTGTGCTGGTGGCCATGTTCTATAGGTGACTTCCAAGTCAGCCATATTGCATGGGGGACATTGTGCTGGTTGCCATGTTGTATAGGTGACTTACAAGTCAGCCATATTGCATGGGGGACATTGTGCTGGTTGCCATGTCCTATAGGTGACTTCCAAGTCAGCCATATTGCATGGGGGAAATTGTGCTGGTTGTCTTGTATAGGTGACTTTTAAGTCAGCCATATTGCTTGGGGGACATTGTGCTGGTTGCCATGTTCTATAGGTGATTTCCAAGTCAGCCATATTGCTTGGGGGACATTGTGCTGGTTGCCATGTTGTATAGGTGACTTCCAAGTCAGCCATATTGCTTGGGGGACATTGTGCTGGTTGCCATGTTGTATAGGTGACTTCCAAATCAGCCATATTGCATGGGGGACATTGTGCTGGTGGCCATGTTCTATAGGTGACTTCCAAGTCAGCCATATTGCATGGGGGACATTGTGCTGGTTGTGTTGTATAGGTGACTTCCAAATCAGCCATATTGCATGGGGGACATTGTGCTGGTTGTATTGTATAGGTGACTTCCAAGTCAGCCATATTGCATGGGGGGCATTGTGCTGGTGGCCATGTCCTATAGGTGACTTCCAAGTCAGCCATATTGCATGGGGGACATTGTGCTGGTTGTGTTGTTTAGGTGACTTCCAAGTCAGCCATATTGCATGGGGGACATTGTGCTGGTTGTGTTGTATAGGTGACTTCCAAGTCAGCCATATTGCATGGGGGACATTGTGCTGGTTGTATTGTATAGGTGACTTCCAAGTCAGCCATATTGCATGGGGGACATTGTGCTGGTTGTATTGTATAGGTGACTTCCAAGTCAGCCATATTGCATGGGGGACATTGTGCTGGTTGTCTTGTATAGGTGACTTCCAAGTCAGCCATATTGCTTGGGGGACATTGTGCTGGTTGCCATTTTCTATAGGTGACTTCCAAGTCAGCCATATTGCATGGGGGACATTGTGCTGGTTGTATTGTATAGGTGACTTCCAAGTCAGCCATATTGCATGGGGGACATTGTGCTGGTTGTATGTATAGGTGACTTCCAAGTCAGCCATATTGCATGGGGGACATTGTGCTGGTTGCAATGTCCTATAGGTGACTTCCCAGTCCGCCATATTGCATGGGGGACATTGTGCTGGTTGTCTTGTATAGGTGACTTCCAAGTCAGCCATATTGCTTGGGGGACATTGTGCTGGTTGCCATGTTCTATAGGTGACTTCCAAGTCAGCCATATTGCTTGGGGGACATTGTGCTGGTGGCCATGTTCTATAGGTGACTTCCAAGTCAGCCATATTGCTTGGGGGACATTGTGCTGGTTGCCATGTTGTATAGGTGACTTCCAAGTTAGCCATATTGCATGGGGGACATTGTGCTGGTTGCCATGTTGTATAGGTGACTTCCAAGTGAGCCATATTGCTTGGGGGACATTGTGCTGGTTGTGTTGTATAGGTGACTTCCAAGTCAGCCATATTGCATGGGGGACATTGTGCTGGTTGTCTTGTATAGGTGACTTCCAAGTCAGCCATATTGCTTGGGGGACATTGTGCTGGTTGCCATTTTCTATAGGTGACTTCCAAGTCAGCCATATTGCATGGGGGACATTGTGCTGGTTGTATTGTATAGGTGACTTCCAAGTCAGCCATATTGCATGGGGGACATTGTGCTGGTTGTATGTATAGGTGACTTCCAAGTCAGCCATATTGCATGGGGGACATTGTGCTGGTTGCAATGTCCTATAGGTGACTTCCCAGTCCGCCATATTGCATGGGGGACATTGTGCTGGTTGTCTTGTATAGGTGACTTCCAAGTCAGCCATATTGCATGGGGGACATTGTGCTGGTTGTCTTGTATAGGTGACTTCCAAGTCAGCCATATTGCATGGGGGACATTGTGCTGGTGGCCATGTTCTATAAGTGACTTCCAAGTCAGCCATATTGCTTGGGGGACATTGTGCTGGTTGTATTGTATAGGTGACTTCCAAGTCAGCCATATTGCATGGGGGACATTGTGCTGGTTGCCATGTTGTATAGGTGACTTCCAAGTGAGCCATATTGCTTGGGGGACATTGTGCTGGTTGTGTTGTATAGGTGACTTCCAAGTCAGCCATATTGCATGGGGGACATTGTGCTGGTTGTCTTGTATAGGTGACTTCCAAGTCAGCCGTGTTGCATGGGGGACACTGTGCTGGTGGCCATGTTGTATAGGTGACTTCCAAGTCAGCCATATTGCTTGGGGGACATTGTGCTGGTGGCCATGTTCTATAGGTGACTTCCAAGTCAGCCATATTGCATGGGGGACATTGTGCTGGTTGCCATGTTGTATAGGTGACTTACAAGTCAGCCATATTGCATGGGGGACATTGTGCTGGTTGCCATGTCCTATAGGTGACTTCCAAGTCAGCCATATTGCATGGGGGAAATTGTGCTGGTTGTCTTGTATAGGTGACTTTTAAGTCAGCCATATTGCTTGGGGGACATTGTGCTGGTTGCCATGTTCTATAGGTGATTTCCAAGTCAGCCATATTGCTTGGGGGACATTGTGCTGGTTGCCATGTTGTATAGGTGACTTCCAAGTCAGCCATATTGCTTGGGGGACATTGTGCTGGTTGCCATGTTGTATAGGTGACTTCCAAATCAGCCATATTGCATGGGGGACATTGTGCTGGTGGCCATGTTCTATAGGTGACTTCCAAGTCAGCCATATTGCATGGGGGACATTGTGCTGGTTGTCTTGTATAGGTGACTTCCAAGTCAGCCATATTGCATGGGGGACATTGTGCTGGTTGTGTTGTATAGGTGACTTCCAAATCAGCCATATTGCATGGGGGACATTGTGCTGGTTGTATTGTATAGGTGACTTCCAAGTCAGCCATATTGCATGGGGGGCATTGTGCTGGTGGCCATGTCCTATAGGTGACTTCCAAGTCAGCCATATTGCATGGGGGACATTGTGCTGGTTGTCTTGTATAGGTGACTTCCAAGTCAGCCATATTGCTTGGGGGACATTGTGCTCGTTGTATTGTATAGGTGACTTCCAAGTCAGCCATATTGCATGGGGGACATTGTGCTGGTTGCCATGTTGTATAGGTGACTTCCAAGTCAGCCATATTGCATGGGGGACATTGTGCTGGTGTCCAGGTTCTATAGGTGACTTCCAAGTCAGCCATATTGCATTTGGGACATTGTGCTGGTTGTCTTGTATAGGTGACTTCCAAGTCAGCCATATTGCATGGGGGGCATTGTGCTGGTTGTGTTGTATAGGTGACTTCCAAATCAGCCATATTGCATGGGGGACATTGTGCTGGTTGTATTGTATAGGTGACTTCCTAGTCAGCCATATTGCATGGGGGACATTGTGCTGGTTGTATTGTATAGGTGACTTCCAAGTCAGCCATATTGCATGGGGGACATTGTGCTGGTGGCCATGTCCTATAGGTGACTTCCAAGTCAGCCATATTGCATGGGGGACATTGTGCTGGTTGTCTTGTATAGGTGACTTCCAAGTCAGCCATATTGCTTGGGGGACATTGTGCTGGTTGTATTGTATAGGTGACTTCCAAGTCAGCCATATTGCATGGGGGACATTGTGCTGGTTGCCATCTTGTATAGGTGACTTCCAAGTCAGCCATATTGCATGGGGGACATTGTGCTGGTGGCCATGTTCTATAGGTGACTTCCAAGTCAGCCATATTGGATTTGGGACATTGTGCTGGTTGTCTTGTATAGGTGACTTCCAAGTCAGCCATATTGCTTGGGGGGCATTGTGCTGGTTGCCATGTCCTATAGGTGACTTCCAAGTCAGCCATATTGCATGGGGGACATTGTGCTGGTTGTCTTGTATAGGTGACTTCCAAGTCATCCATATTGCATGGGGGACATTGTGCTGGTTGCCATGTTATATAGGTGACTTCCAAGTCAGCCATATTGCATGGGCGACATTGTGCTGGTTGCCATGTTGTATAGGTGACTTCCAATGAGCCATATTGCTTGGGGGACATTGTGCTGGTTGTGTTGTATAGGTGACTTCCAAGTCAGCCATATTGCATGGGGGACATTGTTCTGGTTGTCTTGTATAGGTGACTTCCAAGTCAGCCGTGTTGCATGGGGGACATTGTGCTGGTGGCCATGTTCTATAGGTGACTTCCAAGTCAGCCATATTGCATGGGGGACATTGTGCTGGTTGCCATGTTGTATAGGTGACTTCCAAGTCAGCCATATTGCTTGGGGGACATTGTGCTGGTTGCCATGTTCTATAGGTGACTTCCAAGTGAGCCATATTGTTTGTCGGACATTGTGCTGGTTGCCATGTTGTATAGGTGACTTCCAAGTCAGCCATATTGCATGGGGGACATTGTGCTGGTGGCCATGTTCTATAGGTGACTTCCAAGTCAGCCACATTGCATGGGGGACATTGTGCTGGTTTCTTGTATAGGTGACTTCCAAGTCAGCCATATTGCATGGGGGACATTGTGCTGGTTGCCATGTTGTATAGGTGACTTCCAAGTCAGCCATATTGCATGGGGGACATTGTGCTGGTTGCCATGTTGTATAGGTGACTTCCAAGTCAGCCATATTGCATGGGGGACATTGTGCTGGTTGTGTTGTATAGGTGACTTCCAAGTCAGCCATATTGCATGGGGGACATTGTGCTGGTTGTATTGTATAGGTGACTTCCAAGTCAGCCATATTGCATGGGGGACATTGTGCTGGTTGTATTGTATAGGTGACTTCCAAGTGAGCCATATTGCTTGGGGGACATTGTGCTGGTGGCCATGTTCTATAGTTGACTTCCAAGTCAGCCATATTGCATGGGGGACATTGTGCTGGTTGCCATGTCCTATAGGTGACTTCCAAGTCAGCCATATTGCATGGGGGACATTGTGCTGGTTGCCATGTTGTATAGGTGACTTCCAAGTGAGCCATATTGCTTGGGGGACATTGTGCTGGTTGTGTTGTATAGGTGACTTCCAAGTCAGCCATATTGCATGGGGGACATTGTGCTGGTTGTCTTGTATAGGTGACTTCCAAGTCAGCCGTCTTGCATGGGGGACATTGTGCTGGTTGTATTGTATAGGTGACTTCCAAGTCAGCCAAATTGCATGGGGGACATTGTGCTGGTGGCCATGTTGTAAAGGTGACTTCCAAGTCAGCCATATTGCATGGGGGACATTGTGCTGGTTGCCATGTTGTATAGGTGACTTCCAAGTCAGCCATATTGCATGGGGGACATTGTGCTGGTTGCCATGTTGTATAGGTGACTTACAAGTCAGCCATATTGCATGGGGGACATTGTGCTGGTTGCCATGTCCTATAGGTGACTTCCAAGTCAGCCATATTGCATGGGGGAAATTGTGCTGGTTGTCTTGTATAGGTGACTTTTAAGTCAGCCATATTGCTTGGGGGACATTGTGCTGGTTGCCATGTTCTATAGGTGACTTCCAAGTCAGCCATATTGCTTGGGGGACATTGTGCTGGTTGCCATGTTGTATAGGTGACTTCCAAGTCAGCCATATTGCTTGGGGGACATTGTGCTGGTTGCCATGTTGTATAGGTGACTTCCAAGTCAGCCATATTCAATGGGGGACATTCTGCTGGTGGCCATGTTCTATAGGTGACTTCCAAGTCAGCCATATTGCATGGGAGACATTGTGCTGGTTGTCTTGTATAGGTGACTTCCAAGTCAGCCATATTGCATTGGGGACATTGCGCTGGTTGTGTTGTATAGGTGACTTCCAAATCAGCCATATTGCATGGGGGACATTGTGCTGGTTGTATTGTATAGGTGACTTCCAAGTCAGCCATATTGCATGGGGGACATTGTGCTGGTTGTATTGTATAGGTGACTTCCAAGTCAGCCATATTGCATGGGGGACATTGTGCTGGTGGCCATGTCCTATAGGTGACTTCCAAGTCAGCCATATTGCATGGGGGACATTGTGCTGGTTGTCTTGTATAGGTGACTTCCAAGTCAGCCATATTGCTTGGGGGACATTGTGCTGGTTGTATTGTATAGGTGACTTCCAAGTCAGCCATATTGCATGGGGGACATTGTGCTGGTTGCCATTTTGTATAGGTGACTTCCAAGTCAGCCATATTGCATGGGGGACATTGTGCTGGTGGCCATGTTCTATAGGTGACTTCCAAGTCAGCCATATTGCATTTGGGACATTGTGCTGGTTGTCTTATATAGGTGACTTCCAAGTCAGCCATATTGCATGGGGGACATTGTGCTGGTTGTGTTGTATAGGTGACTTCCAAATCAGCCATATTGCATGGGGGACATTGTGCTGGTTGTATTTTATAGGTGACTTCCAAGTCAGCCATATTGCATGGGGGACATTGTGCTGGTTGTCTTGTATAGGTGACTTCCAAGTCAGCCATATTGCTTGGAGGACATTGTGCTGGTTGTATTGTATAGGTGACTTCCAAGTCAGCCATATTGCATGGGGGACATTGTGCTGGTTGCCATGTTGTATAGGTGACTTCCAAGTCAGCCATATTGCATGGGGGACATTGTGCTGGTGGCCATGTTCTATAGGTGACTTCCAAGTCAGCCATATTGCATTTGGGTCATTGTGCTGGTTGTATTGTATAGGTGACTTCCAAGTCAGCCATATTGCATGGGGGACATTGTGCTGGTTGTATTGTATAGGTGACTTCCAAGTGAGCCATATTGCTTGGGGGACATTGTGCTGGTAGCCATGTTCTATAGGTGACTTCCAAGTCAGGCATATTGCATGGGGGACATTGTGCTGGTTGCCATGTCCTATAGGTGACTTCCAAGTCAGCCATATTGCATGGGGGACATTCTGCTGGTTGTCTTGTATAGGTGACTTCCAAGTCAGCATATTGCTTGGGGGACATTGTGCTGGTTGCCATGTTCTATAGGTGACTTCCAAGTCAGCCATATTGCTTGGGGGACATTGTGCTGGTGGCCATGTTCTATAGGTGACTTCCAAGTCAGCCATATTGCATGGGGGACATTGTGCTGGTTGCCATGTTGTATAGGTGACTTCCAAGTCAGCCATATTGCATGGGGGACATTGTGCTGGTGGCCATGTTCTATAGGTGACTTCCAAGTCAGCCATATTGCATGGGGGACATTGTGATGGTTGTCTTGTATAGGTGACTTCCAAGTCAGCCATATTGCATGGGGGACATTGTGCTGGTTGTGTTGTATAGGTGACTTCCAAATCAGCCATATTGCATGGGGGACATTGTGCTGGTTGTATTGTATAGGTGACTTCCAAGTCAGCCATATTGCATGGGGGACATTGTGCTGGTTGTATTGTATAGGTGACTTCCAAGTCAGCCATATTGCATGGGGGACATTGTGCTGGTGGCCATGTCCTATAGGTGACTTCCAAGTCAGCCATATTGCATGGGGGACATTGTGCTGGTTGTCTTGTATAGGTGACTTCCAAGTCAGCCATATTGCTTGGGGGACATTGTGCTGGTTGTATTGTATAGGTGATTTCAAGTCAGCCATATTGCATGGGGGACATTGTGCTGGTTTCCATGTTGTATAGGTGACTTCCAAGTCAGCCATATTGCATGGGGGACATTGTGCTGGTGGCCATGTTCTATAGGTGACTTCCAAGTCAGCCACATTGCATGGGGGACATTGTGCTGGTTTCTTGTATAGGTGACTTCCAAGTCAGCCATATTGCATGGGGGACATTGTGCTGGTTGCCATGTTGTATAGGTGACATCCAAGTCATCCATATTGCATGGGGGACATTGTGCTGGTTGCCATGTTGTATAGGTGACTTCCAAGTCAGCCATATTGCATGGGGGACATTGTGCTGGTTGTGTTGTATAGGTGACTTCCAAGTCAGCCATATTGCATGGGGGACATTGTGCTGGTGGCCATGTTCTATAGGTGACTTCCAAGTCAGCCATATTGCATTTGGGACATTGTGCTGGTTGTCTTGTATAGGTGACTTCCAAGTCAGCCATATTGCATGGGAGACATTGTGCTGGTTGTGTTGTATAGGTGACTTCCAAATCAGCCATATTGCATGGGGGACATTGTGCTGGTTGTATTTTATAGGTGACTTCCAAGTCAGCCATATTGCATGGGGGACATTGTGCTGGTTGTCTTGTATAGGTGACTTCCAAGTCAGCCATATTGCTTGGAGGACATTGTGCTGGTTGTATTGTATAGGTGACTTCCAAGTCAGCCATATTGCATGGGGGACATTGTGCTGGTTGCCATGTTGTATAGGTGACTTCCAAGTCAGCCATATTGCATGGGGGACATTGTGCTGGTGGCCATGTTCTATAGGTGACTTCCAAGTCAGCCATATTGCATTTGGGTCATTGTGCTGGTTGTATTGTATAGGTGACTTCCAAGTCAGCCATATTGCATGGGGGACATTGTGTTGGTTGTATTGTATAGGTGACTTCCAAGTGAGCCATATTGCTTGGGGGACATTGTGCTGGTAGCCATGTTCTATAGGTGACTTCCAAGTCAGCCATATTGCATGGGGGACATTGTGCTGGTTGCCATGTCCTATGGGTGACTTCCAAGTCAGCCATATTGCATGGGGGACATTCTGCTGGTTGTCTTGTATAGGTGACTTCCAAGTCAGCATATTGCTTGGGGGACATTGTGCTGGTTGCCATGTTCTATAGGTGACTTCCAAGTCAGCCATATTGCTTGGGGGACATTGTGCTGGTGGCCATGTTCTATAGGTGACTTCCAAGTCAGCCATATTGCTTGGGGGACATTGTGCTGGTTGCCATGTTGTATAGGTGACTTCCAAGTCAGCCATATTGCATGGGGGACATTGTGCTGGTGGCCATGTTCTATAGGTGACTTCCAAGTCAGCCATATTGCATGGGGGACATTGTGCTGGTTGCCATGTTGTATAGGTGACTTCCAAGTCAGCCATATTGCATGGGGGACATTGTGCTGGTGGCCATATTCTATAGGTGACTTCCAAGTCAGCCATTTTGCATGGGGGACATTGTGCTGGTTGTCTTGTATAGGTGACTTCCAAGTCAGCCATATTGCATGGGGGACATTGTGCTGGTTGTGTTGTATAGGTGACTTCCAAATCAGCCATATTGCATGGGGGACATTGTGCTGGTTGTATTGTATAGGTGACTTCCAAGTCAGCCATATTGCATGGGGGACATTGTGCTGGTTGTATTGTATAGGTGACTTCCAAGTCAGCCATATTGCATGGGGGACATTGTGCTGGTGGCCATGTCCTATAGGTGACTTCCAAGTCAGCCATATTGCATGGGGGACATTGTGCTGGTTGTCTTGTATAGGTGACTTCCAAGTCAGCCATATTGCTTGGGGGACATTGTGCTGGTTGTATTGTATAGGTGACTTTCAAGTCAGCCATATTGCATGGGGGACATTGTGCTGGTTGCCATGTTGTATAGGTGACTTCCAAGTCAGCCATATTGCATGGGGGACATTGTGCTGGTGGCCATGTTCTATAGGTGACTTCCAAGTCAGCCACATTGCATGGGGGACATTGTGCTGGTTTCTTGTATAGGTGACTTCCAAGTCAGCCATATTGCATGGGGGACATTGTGCTGGTTGCCATGTTGTATAGGTGACTTCCAAGTCATCCATATTGCATGGGGGACATTGTGCTGGTTGCCATGTTGTATAGGTGACTTCCAAGTCAGCCATATTGCATGGGGGACATTGTGCTGGTTGTGTTGTATAGGTGACTTCCAAGTCAGCCGTATTGCATGGGGGACATTGTGCTGGTTGTATTGTATAGGTGACTTCCAAGTGAGCCATATTGCTTGGGGGACATTGTGCTGGTGGCCATGTTCTATAGGTGACTTCCAAGTCAGCCATATTGCATAGGGGACATTGTGCTGGTTGCCATGTCCTATAGGTGACTTCCAAGTCAGCCATATTGCATGGGGGACATTGTGCTGGTTGCCATGTTGTATAGGTGACTTCCAAGTGAGCCATATTGCTTGGGGGACATTGTGCTGGTTGTGTTGTATAGGTGACTTCCAAGTCAGCCATATTGCATGGGGGACATTGTGCTGGTTGTCTTGTATAGGTGACTTCCAAGTCAGCCGTGTTGCATGGGGGACATTGTGCTGGTTGTATTGTATAGGTGACTTCCAAGTCAGCCATATTGCATGGGGGACATTGTGCTGGTGGCCATGTTGTAAAGGTGACTTCCAAGTCAGCCATATTGCATGGGGGACATTGTGCTGGTTGCCATGTTGTATAGGTGACTTCCAAGTCATCCATATTGCATGGGGGACATTGTGCTGGTTGCCATGTTGTATAGGTGACTTACAAGTCAGCCATATTGCATGGGGGACATTGTGCTGGTTGCCATGTCCTATAGGTGACTTCCAAGTCAGCCATATTGCATGGGGGAAATTGTGCTGGTTGTCTTGTATAGGTGACTTTTAAGTCAGCCATATTGCTTGGGGGACATTGTGCTGGTTGCCATGTTCTATAGGTGACTTCCAAGTCAGCCATATTGCTTGGGGGACATTGTGCTGGTTGCCATGTTGTATAGGTGACTTCCAAGTCAGCCATATTGCATGGGGGACATTGTGCTGGTGGCCATGTTGTAAAGGTGACTTCCAAGTCAGCCATATTGCATGGGGGACATTGTGCTGGTTGCCATGTTGTATAGGTGACTTACAAGTCAGCCATATTGCATGGGGGACATTGTGCTGGTTGCCATGTCCTATAGGTGACTTCCAAGTCAGCCATATTGCATGGGGGAAATTGTGCTGGTTGTCTTGTATAGGTGACTTTTAAGTCAGCCATATTGCTTGGGGGACATTGTGCTGGTTGCCATGTTCTATAGGTGACTTCCAAGTCAGCCATATTGCTTGGGGGACATTGTGCTGGTTGCCATGTTGTATAGGTGACTTCCAAGTCAGCCATATTGCTTGGGGGACATTGTGCTGGTTGCCATGTTGTATAGGTGACTTCCAAGTCAGCCATATTGCATGGGGGACATTGTGCTGGTGGCCATGTTCTATAGGTGACTTCCAAGTCAGCCATATTGCATGGGAGACATTGTGCTGGTTGTCTTGTATAGGTGACTTCCAAGTCAGCCATATTGCATTGGGGACATTGCGCTGGTTGTGTTGTATAGGTGACTTCCAAATCAGCCATATTGCATGGGGGACATTGTGCTGGTTGTATTGTATAGGTGACTTCCAAGTCAGCCATATTGCATGGGGGACATTGTGCTGGTTGTATTGTATAGGTGACTTCCAAGTCAGCCATATTGCATGGGGGACATTGTGCTGGTGGCCATGTCCTATAGGTGACTTCCAAGTCAGCCATATTGCATGGGGGACATTGTGCTGGTTGTCTTGTATAGGTGACTTCCAAGTCAGCCATATTGCTTGGGGGACATTGTGCTGGTTGTATTGTATAGGTGACTTCCAAGTCAGCCATATTGCATGGGGGACATTGTGCTGGTTGCCATGTTGTATAGGTGACTTCCAAGTCATCCATATTGCATGGGGGACATTGTGCTGGTGGCCATGTTCTATAGGTGACTTCCAAGTCAGCCATATTGCATTTGGGACATTGTGCTGGTTGTCTTGTATAGGTGACTTCCAAGTCAGCCATATTGCATGGGGGACATTGTGCTGGTTGTGTTGTATAGGTGACTTCCAAATCAGCCATATTGCATGGGGGACATTGTGCTGGTTGTATTTTATAGGTGACTTCCAAGTCAGCCATATTGCATGGGGGACATTGTGCTGGTTGTCTTGTATAGGTGACTTCCAAGTCAGCCATATTGCTTGGAGGACATTGTGCTGGCTGTATTGTATAGGTGACTTCCAAGTCAGCCATATTGCATGGGGGGCATTGTGCTGGTTGCCATGTTGTATAGGTGACTTCCAAGTCAGCCATATTGCATGGGGGAC
>NW_027422926.1:47500-51248 GCF_048934315.1 Petromyzon marinus | reverse complement strand
CCACTTCGTCCTCACATGAGGTTACCATTGTCCATACAATAGTGCAGGTGCGATGGAAATCTTTTCTCGTTTTGGTGCGTGCTACATTTTTACGGATAGACCCCGTGAAACGCTAGAAATTGGCGGGGATGTGTCTCTTGTGGCTCACGGGGCTGTTAGGGTGGCACAGAAATCCCTCGGAATGGGAAAACGGGTCATTTTCGTGTTGCCACATTGCATGCGAACGGCATGAAACTTCCAGAGGCATTTGCAGCAGGAATGCATGTGCAGTCAAAAAAGTGAATATTTTTCACGGATAGACCCCGTGAAACGCTAGAAATTGGCGGCGATGTCTCTCTTGTGGCTCACGGGGCTGTTAGGGTGGCACAGAAATCCCTCGGAATGGGAAAACGGGTCATTTTCGTGTCGCCACATTGCATGCGAACCGCATGAAACTTCCAGAGGCATTTGCAGCAGAAATGCATGTGCAGTCAAAAAATTGAATATTTTTCACGGATAGACCCCGTGAAACGCTAGAAATTGGCGGGGATGTGTCTCTTGTGGCTCACGGGGCTGTTAGGGTGGCACAGAAATCCCTCGGAATGGGAAAAAACGGGTCATTTTCGTGTCGCCACATTGCATGCGAACCGCATGAAACTTCCAGAGGCATTTGCAGCAGGAATGCATGTGCACTCAAAAAATGTGATATTTTTCACGGAGAGACCCCGTGAAACGCTAGAAGTGGGCGGGGATGTCTCTCCTGTGGCTCACGGGGCTGTTAGGGTGGCACAGAAATCCCTCGGAATGGGAAAACGGGTCATTTTCGTGTCGCCACATTGCATACGAACCGCATGAAACTTCCAGAGGCATTTGCAGCAGGAATGCATGTGCACTCAAAAAAGTGAATATTTCTCACGGATAGACCCCGTGATACGCTAGAAATTGGCGGGGATGTCTCTCTTGTGGCTCACGGGGCTGTTAGGGTGGCACAGAAATCCCTCGGAATGGGAAAACGGGTCATTTTCGTGTCGCCACATTGCATGCGAACCGCATGCAACTTCCAGAGGCATTTGCAGCAGAAATGCATGTGCAGTCAAAAAAAAATTGATATTTTTCACGGATAGACCCCGTGAAACGCTAGAAATTGGCGGGGATGTGTCTCTTGTGGCTCACGGGGCTGTTCGGGTCGCACAGAAATCCCTGGGAATGGGAAAACGGGTCATTTTCGTGTTGCCACATTGCGTACGAACCGCATGAAACTTCCAGAGGCATTTGCAGCAGGAATGCATGTGCACTCAAAAACTTCTATATGTTTCACGGATAGACCCCGTGAAACGCTAGAAATTGGCGGGGATGTGTCTCTTGTGGCTCACGGGGCTGTTAGGGTGGCACAGAACTCCCTCGGAATGGGAAAAGGGGTCATTTTCGTGTTGCCACATTGCATAGGAACGCCATGAAACTTCCAGAGGCATTTGCAGCAGAAAGGCACGTGCACTCAAAAATTTTAATATTTTTCACGCATAGACCCCGTCAAACGCTAGAAGTTGGCGGGGATGTCTCTCTTGTGGCTCACGGGGCTGTTAGGGTCGCACAGAAATGCCTCGGAATGGGAAAACGGGTCATTTTTGTGTGGCCACATTGCATAGGAACGGCATGAAACTTCCAGAGGCATTTGCAGCAGGAATGCATGTGCACTCAAAAACGTCTATATTTTTCACGGATAGACCCCGTGAAACGCTATAAATTGGCGGGGATGTCTCTCTTGTGGCTCACGGGCGCTGTTAGTTAGGGTCGCACAGAAATCCCTCGGAATGGGAAAAGGGGTCATTTTCGTGTTGCCACATTGCGTACGAACGGCATGAAACTTCCAGAGGCATCTGCAGCAGAAATGCATGTGCACTCAAAAACGTCTATATTTTTCACGGATAGACCCCGTGAAACGCTAGAAATTGGCGGGGATGTGTCTCTTGTGGCTCACGGGGCTGTTAGGGTCGCACAGAAATCCCTCGGAATGGGAAAACGGGTCATTTTCGTGTTGCCACAATTGGCATACGAACGGCATGAAACTTCCAGAGGCATTTGCAGCAGAAATGCATGTGCACTCAAAAACGTGAATATTTTTTCACGGATAGACCCCGTCAAACGCTCGAATTTGGCGGGGATGTTTCTCTTGTGGGTCACGGGGCTGTTCGGCTCGCACAGAACTCCCTTGGTCCACCTGATTCGTGCATACAGGCAGCAACTAAAACTCTGTAAACCTGCTGTGAGGACATCTAAACAGTGGACCAGTGAGGCTGTGGAAGATTTGCGGGCGTGCTTAGACTGTACTGACTGGGATATGTTCACGACTGCTACCAATAGTCTGGATGAACTCACAGAGGCTGTGTACATCAGCTTCTGTGAGGACTGCTGTATCCCAACACGTACCAGGGTGAACTTTAACAACAACAAGCCCTGGTTCTCAGCAAAGCTCAAAAGGTTGAGGTTGGAGAAGGAGGAAGCGTTTAGGAGTGGGGATAGAGACAGATTCAAGGAGTCGAAGAACAGGTTTAGCAAAGCGGTGAGAGAGGCTAAACGACTGTACTCAGAGACACTAAAACACCAGTTCTCTACTAACGACGCTGCTTCTGTCTGCCAAAGGGCTCAGGCACATCACCAACTACAAACCCAGAGCGCCCCACACCACTAACGACTCCCGCCTAGCCAACGACCTGAACGAGTTCTACCGTAGATTTGAAAGACAATTGGACTGTCCTGAACCACCCCTTCCCACCCAAGAGGCCCCATCCCCCACCCATACTACAGAAACGACTCTCTCCTTTCAGGAGGGAGAAGTTAATGGGCTTTTCAAGAGGCAGAATCCACGCAAAGCAGCCGGGCCGGACTCTGTCTCTCCAGCCACCCTCAGGCACTGCGCTGGCCAGCTGTCTCCGGTGTTCACCAACATCTTTAACACCTCCCTGGAGACATGCCATGTACCAGCCTGTCTCAAGTCCTCCACCATCATCGCTGTGCCCAAAAAGCTAAGGCCAACAGGACTAAATGATTACAGACCGGTCGCCCTTACATCTGTGGTAATGAAGTCTTTTGAGCGCCTGCTCCTGGCACACCTCAAAGCCATCACAGACCCTCTCCTGGACCCCCTTCAGTTTGCCTACAGAGCCAACAGGTCTGTGGACGACGCAGTTAACATGGCCCTCCACTTCACCCTACAGCATGTGGACGCCCCAGCATCCTACGCCAGGATCCTGTTTGTGGACTTCAGCTCTGCCTTCAACACCATCATCCCTGCCCTGCTTCAGGACAAGCTCTTCCAGCTGAACGTGCCCTACTCCACCTGCAGGTGGATCACAGACTTCCTCTCTGACAGGAAGCAGTGCGTTAAGCCGGGAACAGAAGTCTCTGACTCCAGGTCCATCAGCACGGGAACTCCTCAGGGCTGCGTCCTTTGCCCACTGCTCTTCTCCCTGTATACCAACAGCTGCGCCTCCAATCATCTGTCCGTCAAACTCTTGAAGTTTGTCGGACGACACCACCCTCATTGGGCTGATCTCTGGTGGGGATGAGTCTGACTATAGGTGGGAAGCTGACAACCTGGTGACCTGGTGTAGCCAGAACAACTTAGAGCTAAATGCTCTAAGGACAGTTGAGATGGTTGTGGACTTCAGGAAGAATACAGCCCCACTCACCGCCATCACCCTGTTAGACTCCGCAGTCAAAATTGTGGAGTCCTTCCGCTTCCTGGGCACTATTCTCTGCCGGGACCTCA
>NW_027422926.1:40000-42500 GCF_048934315.1 Petromyzon marinus | reverse complement strand
CAGGCCCAGGGAGGTAAGTACCTCGTTATTCTCAAGGGGCCACTTTCCTCTTGCCCCAACCGGGAATCCAAAGAATGTGACCTTGCTAGCCTTCGTCAGCACTTTGACTTGATCACCAAGAGGGGTATAGTACGAAACTTTGTGCGAGGCAGCATCTGACAAGGTATTCTTTGAAAGCTCAAAACGGACGGTGACATCGATCACAACCGCCTCCTCATCTTTTGCAAACACGAGGTCAGGCTTTCTCATCTCTCCCGTCTCGGATATGAACCGTGGCTCTTTGTATACAGACCAGCCCAATCTAGCCGCTTCGTCTGCCAGAATGTTACTGATCTTGTTGTGTCGCGCAATTCTTGCTTTCTGTACTGCAGGACATTGACCGAGAATGTGCGAAAGGGACTCGAGTCTGGCAGAGCATTTCCTGCAGGAACGTAAGGCCCCATCTCTGCCTCTGTTCAAGCTTTCTCTTGTTGGGTAAATATTTGCCCTTAGTTGTAGTGCTGCGATAAAGAAGCATTGTTTAAAGCCGCACCATGGCCTCAACCAAGCATTACTGATTCTATCATGCGCAAAGTTTACAATGCCCCTTCCTTGAACCGGCTTTTCGCACCATCTCTGAAATTCATGCTCCCTCCAATCGCAGGGTCTCGGATATACAGGTTCTTTTGACACCGAGTCCCTGAGAACGAATGTTGGGATTGCATCACTGTCACCCCCTGCTCGTACCCACAAATTACGGTATTCTTCCTCCAATACCATGCGAGGACACAATATTACGGGTGATAGCATCGGACGAGTTTGCTATACGTTGCAGCCTTCTAACTTGAACCGAAGGGATTGTTTTTTCCAGTTTCAAGATGGCAAGGCCTCCGTCTCGGGCTCTGGCATATAACAGTCCATCACAAGTTGAAGCGGGAAGGTGGAGCCATCCTTTTACCGCCTTTCTAATCTCTTGGTCCAACCCACGGAGAGTTGATTGCTTGCAGTCCGAGTGGTCTGCAGGATATAACAATCTGGGTAGGGCATAGGCATTGAGTAGTTCAACCTTCTGAGTTGGCTTCAGAGGCGCCTCATCGATTTTCGAGATCCATGTCTTTAGCTGACAATGTAGATCAGGCTGTATAGTGCCAGTCCAAGGGCCAATTTTCAGACCAAGGTATTTCGTTGATTCATCAGGTTGGATCATATGGACATCTTTATTTTTGATAGTCCATGGGTCGCAGTTGTTCACCGTATATGAATCTTTGGTTGGGCTTATCATGAAGCCCTGGCACTTTCTGGCCTGAACCTCCAATCCCGATAGCCCACAAAATGATTCCAAGATCGCTAGATTGGCGGCCATACCAACCCAAGATTCGCTCACCAACACCAAATCATCAGCAAACGCAAGAGCTGTCACGTGGTCGGTATCAATGGAGTACCCAACTCCGTGTGACTCTAGGGTGCATATCAAAGGGTCCATGGCAAGATTGAAGAGCAGGGGTGACATGGGGTCACCCTGTTTGACACCAACACGTATGCTAATTTCTCGAGTCGACTCGCCATTGCTTTTGAACGAGGTCGTACACCGATCGTAGGCGTTCTGGATGATGCCCACCACGTGTTCATCTACTTTCTTGTGCCTTAACACCCATAAAATATGAGCATGCGAAACCGAGTCAAAAGCTTTCGCTATGTCGATGAACATGACAGCCAACGGCCTGTGCAATTTCTTAGCGTGTCTCATAAGGTCCTGTAGCACCTTAAGATTTTCAGAGCAGCCAGATGCCGCTATAAAACCACGCTGCCTTGGGTTTAAGGGACAAGCACGAGCAAGACGTGCAGTCATTATTCTGGAAAATAATCTCAGAATCATTGAACCAATCGTTATTGGTCTCCAGTTCCCCAATTCTTTCAGCTTTTCATCATCCATAACCTTAGGAATAAGAATCGTCCTATTCTTTTTCAACTCTTTGGGAATAATTCCTGTAATCATCCATGCATTAAATAGGGCTGTCAGTGTCCGACCCTCGGGGTCGGCAGCACAGATTGCAGCCCTTGTTAGGCCATCTGGCCCAGCTGCTGACGTTGGTTTAATGGCCCGTATGGCAGTCTGAACTTCCTCCACCGAAATTAGGGGCTCAAAGTATTCGTTATTTGCAACACCTGATGACTTAAATTGGCCCAGGCCATTGAATGGCAACACCTTCTCCCATTTTTCGCAGTAAAAACGATATACATCTGCGTTCGGGATTCGGCATTCATGACGTTCAGTGCCATCCAGGACTAAGGACGCAAGAAGAGAGCGGTTCTTAAAGAAGAGCTTCTGGTGCTTCATGAAGCTTCCTCGTTTTTCCGCTCTCTTCTTCATCCAAGATCGTGTGGGTAATATCCTGGGTTTAATAATGTCGTTCTCGGGTTTTGAACGTTTGCCTTTGTTTTTCACCAATCTCATCGGACAAAGCATCAATGCTGTGGCAGTTTCTACGAGGGCATCATGTTGGCCCTCGCCGTTAAGCCA
>NW_027422926.1:17500-20000 GCF_048934315.1 Petromyzon marinus | reverse complement strand
TGCGAACCGCATGAAACTTCCAGAGGCATTTGCAGCAGAAATGCATGTGCAGTCAAAAAATTGAATATTTTTCACGGATAGACCCCGTGAAACGCTAGAAATTGGCGGGGATGTGTCTCTTGTGGCTCACGGGGCTGTTAGGGTGGCACAGAAATCCCTCGGAATGGGAAAAAACGGGTCATTTTCGTGTCGCCACATTGCATGCGAACCGCATGAAACTTCCAGAGGCATTTGCAGCAGGAATGCATGTGCACTCAAAAAATGTGATATTTTTCACGGAGAGACCCCGTGAAACGCTAGAAGTGGGCGGGGATGTCTCTCTTGTGGCTCACGGGGCTGTTAGGGTGGCACAGAAATCCCTCGGAATGGGAAAACGGGTCATTTTCGTGTCGCCACATTGCATACGAACCGCATGAAACTTCCAGAGGCATTTGCAGCAGGAATGCATGTGCACTCAAAAAAGTGAATATTTCTCACGGATAGACCCCGTGATACGCTAGAAATTGGCGGGGATGTCTCTCTTGTGGCTCACGGGGCTGTTAGGGTGGCACAGAAATCCCTCGGAATGGGAAAACGGGTCATTTTCGTGTCGCCACATTGCATGCGAACCGCATGCAACTTCCAGAGGCATTTGCAGCAGAAATGCATGTGCAGTCAAAAAAAAATTGATATTTTTCACGGATAGACCCCGTGAAACGCTAGAAATTGGCGGGGATGTGTCTCTTGTGGCTCACGGGGCTGTTCGGGTCGCACAGAAATCCCTGGGAATGGGAAAACGGGTCATTTTCGTGTTGCCACATTGCGTACGAACCGCATGAAACTTCCAGAGGCATTTGCAGCAGGAATGCATGTGCACTCAAAAACTTCTATATGTTTCACGGATAGACCCCGTGAAACGCTAGAAATTGGCGGGGATGTGTCTCTTGTGGCTCACGGGGCTGTTAGGGTGGCACAGAACTCCCTCGGAATGGGAAAAGGGGTCATTTTCGTGTTGCCACATTGCATAGGAACGCCATGAAACTTCCAGAGGCATTTGCAGCAGAAAGGCACGTGCACTCAAAAATTTTAATATTTTTCACGCATAGACCCCGTCAAACGCTAGAAGTTGGCGGGGATGTCTCTCTTGTGGCTCACGGGGCTGTTAGGGTCGCACAGAAATGCCTCGGAATGGGAAAACGGGTCATTTTTGTGTGGCCACATTGCATAGGAACGGCATGAAACTTCCAGAGGCATTTGCAGCAGGAATGCATGTGCACTCAAAAACGTCTATATTTTTCACGGATAGACCCCGTGAAACGCTA
This sequence comes from Petromyzon marinus, assembly GCF_048934315.1. NCBI lineage: Eukaryota > Metazoa > Chordata > Hyperoartia > Petromyzontiformes > Petromyzontidae > Petromyzon > Petromyzon marinus. The sequence goes on along the minus strand of NW_027422926.1, from coordinate 18,699 downwards.
TAAATTGGCGGGGATGTCTCTCTTGTGGCTCACGGGCGCTGTTAGTTAGGGTCGCACAGAAATCCCTCGGAATGGGAAAAGGGGTCATTTTCGTGTTGCCACATTGCGTACGAACGGCATGAAACTTCCAGAGGCATCTGCAGCAGAAATGCATGTGCACTCAAAAACGTCTATATTTTTCACGGATAGACCCCGTGAAACGCTAGAAATTGGCGGGGATGTGTCTCTTGTGGCTCACGGGGCTGTTAGGGTCGCACAGAAATCCCTCGGAATGGGAAAACGGGTCATTTTCGTGTTGCCACAATTGGCATACGAACGGCATGAAACTTCCAGAGGCATTTGCAGCAGAAATGCATGTGCACTCAAAAACGTGAATATTTTTTCACGGATAGACCCCGTCAAACGCTCGAATTTGGCGGGGATGTTTCTCTTGTGGGTCACGGGGCTGTTCGGCTCGCACAGAACTCCCTTGGTCCACCTGATTCGTGCATACAGGCAGCAACTAAAACTCTGTAAACCTGCTGTGAGGACATCTAAACAGTGGACCAGTGAGGCTGTGGAAGATTTGCGGGCGTGCTTAGACTGTACTGACTGGGATATGTTCACGACTGCTACCAATAGTCTGGATGAACTCACAGAGGCTGTGTACATCAGCTTCTGTGAGGACTGCTGTATCCCAACACGTACCAGGGTGAACTTTAACAACAACAAGCCCTGGTTCTCAGCAAAGCTCAAAAGGTTGAGGTTGGAGAAGGAGGAAGCGTTTAGGAGTGGGGATAGAGACAGATTCAAGGAGTCGAAGAACAGGTTTAGCAAAGCGGTGAGAGAGGCTAAACGACTGTACTCAGAGACACTAAAACACCAGTTCTCTACTAACGACGCTGCTTCTGTCTGCCAAAGGGCTCAGGCACATCACCAACTACAAACCCAGAGCGCCCCACACCACTAACGACTCCCGCCTAGCCAACGACCTGAACGAGTTCTACCGTAGATTTGAAAGACAATTGGACTGTCCTGAACCACCCCTTCCCACCCAAGAGGCCCCATCCCCCACCCATACTACAGAAACGACTCTCTCCTTTCAGGAGGGAGAAGTTAATGGGCTTTTCAAGAGGCAGAATCCACGCAAAGCAGCCGGGCCGGACTCTGTCTCTCCAGCCACCCTCAGGCACTGCGCTGGCCAGCTGTCTCCGGTGTTC
>NW_027422926.1:5000-7500 GCF_048934315.1 Petromyzon marinus | reverse complement strand
CACGGATAGACCCCGTGATACGCTAGAAATTGGCGGGGATGTCTCTCTTGTGGCTCACGGGGCTGTTAGGGTGGCACAGAAATCCCTCGGAATGGGAAAACGGGTCATTTTCGTGTCGCCACATTGCATGCGAACCGCATGCAACTTCCAGAGGCATTTGCAGCAGAAATGCATGTGCAGTCAAAAAAAAATTGATATTTTTCACGGATAGACCCCGTGAAACGCTAGAAATTGGCGGGGATGTGTCTCTTGTGGCTCACGGGGCTGTTCGGGTCGCACAGAAATCCCTGGGAATGGGAAAACGGGTCATTTTCGTGTTGCCACATTGCGTACGAACCGCATGAAACTTCCAGAGGCATTTGCAGCAGGAATGCATGTGCACTCAAAAACTTCTATATGTTTCACGGATAGACCCCGTGAAACGCTAGAAATTGGCGGGGATGTGTCTCTTGTGGCTCACGGGGCTGTTAGGGTGGCACAGAACTCCCTCGGAATGGGAAAAGGGGTCATTTTCGTGTTGCCACATTGCATAGGAACGCCATGAAACTTCCAGAGGCATTTGCAGCAGAAAGGCACGTGCACTCAAAAATTTTAATATTTTTCACGCATAGACCCCGTCAAACGCTAGAAGTTGGCGGGGATGTCTCTCTTGTGGCTCACGGGGCTGTTAGGGTCGCACAGAAATGCCTCGGAATGGGAAAACGGGTCATTTTTGTGTGGCCACATTGCATAGGAACGGCATGAAACTTCCAGAGGCATTTGCAGCAGGAATGCATGTGCACTCAAAAACGTCTATATTTTTCACGGATAGACCCCGTGAAACGCTATAAATTGGCGGGGATGTCTCTCTTGTGGCTCACGGGCGCTGTTAGTTAGGGTCGCACAGAAATCCCTCGGAATGGGAAAAGGGGTCATTTTCGTGTTGCCACATTGCGTACGAACGGCATGAAACTTCCAGAGGCATCTGCAGCAGAAATGCATGTGCACTCAAAAACGTCTATATTTTTCACGGATAGACCCCGTGAAACGCTAGAAATTGGCGGGGATGTGTCTCTTGTGGCTCACGGGGCTGTTAGGGTCGCACAGAAATCCCTCGGAATGGGAAAACGGGTCATTTTCGTGTTGCCACAATTGGCATACGAACGGCATGAAACTTCCAGAGGCATTTGCAGCAGAAATGCATGTGCACTCAAAAACGTGAATATTTTTTCACGGATAGACCCCGTCAAACGCTCGAATTTGGCGGGGATGTTTCTCTTGTGGGTCACGGGGCTGTTCGGCTCGCACAGAACTCCCTTGGTCCACCTGATTCGTGCATACAGGCAGCAACTAAAACTCTGTAAACCTGCTGTGAGGACATCTAAACAGTGGACCAGTGAGGCTGTGGAAGATTTGCGGGCGTGCTTAGACTGTACTGACTGGGATATGTTCACGACTGCTACCAATAGTCTGGATGAACTCACAGAGGCTGTGTACATCAGCTTCTGTGAGGACTGCTGTATCCCAACACGTACCAGGGTGAACTTTAACAACAACAAGCCCTGGTTCTCAGCAAAGCTCAAAAGGTTGAGGTTGGAGAAGGAGGAAGCGTTTAGGAGTGGGGATAGAGACAGATTCAAGGAGTCGAAGAACAGGTTTAGCAAAGCGGTGAGAGAGGCTAAACGACTGTACTCAGAGACACTAAAACACCAGTTCTCTACTAACGACGCTGCTTCTGTCTGCCAAAGGGCTCAGGCACATCACCAACTACAAACCCAGAGCGCCCCACACCACTAACGACTCCCGCCTAGCCAACGACCTGAACGAGTTCTACCGTAGATTTGAAAGACAATTGGACTGTCCTGAACCACCCCTTCCCACCCAAGAGGCCCCATCCCCCACCCATACTACAGAAACGACTCTCTCCTTTCAGGAGGGAGAAGTTAATGGGCTTTTCAAGAGGCAGAATCCACGCAAAGCAGCCGGGCCGGACTCTGTCTCTCCAGCCACCCTCAGGCACTGCGCTGGCCAGCTGTCTCCGGTGTTCACCAACATCTTTAACACCTCCCTGGAGACATGCCATGTACCAGCCTGTCTCAAGTCCTCCACCATCATCGCTGTGCCCAAAAAGCTAAGGCCAACAGGACTAAATGATTACAGACCGGTCGCCCTTACATCTGTGGTAATGAAGTCTTTTGAGCGCCTGCTCCTGGCACACCTCAAAGCCATCACAGACCCTCTCCTGGACCCCCTTCAGTTTGCCTACAGAGCCAACAGGTCTGTGGACGACGCAGTTAACATGGCCCTCCACTTCACCCTACAGCATGTGGACGCCCCAGCATCCTACGCCAGGATCCTGTTTGTGGACTTCAGCTCTGCCTTCAACACCATCATCCCTGCCCTGCTTCAGGACAAGCTCTTCCAGCTGAACGTGCCCTACTCCACCTGCAGGTGGATCACAGACTTCCTCTCTGACAGGAAGCAGTGCGTTAAGCCGGGAACAGAAGTCTCTGACTCCAGG
>NW_027422925.1:20000-22500 GCF_048934315.1 Petromyzon marinus | reverse complement strand
ATCTTAAGGTGCTACAGGACCTTATGAGACACGCTAAGAAATTGCACAGGCCGTTGGCTGTCATGTTTATCGACATAGCGAAAGCTTTTGACTCGGTTTCGCATGCTCATATTTTATGGGTGTTAAGGCACAAGAAAGTAGATGAACACGTGGTGGGCATCATCCAGAACGCCTACGATCGGTGTACGACCTCGTTCAAAAGCAATGGCGAGTCGACTCGAGAAATTAGCATACGTGTTGGTGTCAAACAGGGTGACCCCATGTCACCCCTGCTCTTCAATCTTGCCATGGACCCTTTGATATGCACCCTAGAGTCACACGGAGTTGGGTACTCCATTGATACCGACCACGTGACAGCTCTTGCGTTTGCTGATGATTTGGTGTTGGTGAGCGAATCTTGGGTTGGTATGGCCGCCAATCTAGCGATCTTGGAATCATTTTGTGGGCTATCGGGATTGGAGGTTCAGGCCAGAAAGTGCCAGGGCTTCATGATAAGCCCAACCAAAGATTCATATACGGTGAACAACTGCGACCCATGGACTATCAAAAATAAAGATGTCCATATGATCCAACCTGATGAATCAACTAAATACCTTGGTCTGAAAATTGGCCCTTGGACTGGCACTATACAGCCTGATCTACATTGTCAGCTAAAGACATGGATCTCGAAAATCGATGAGGCGCCTCTGAAGCCAACTCAGAAGGTTGAACTACTCAATGCCTATGCCCTACCCAGATTGTTATATCCTGCAGACCACTCGGACTGCAAGCAATCAACTCTCCGTGGGTTGGACCAAGAGATTAGAAAGGCGGTAAAAGGATGGCTCCACCTTCCCGCTTCAACTTGTGATGGACTGTTATATGCCAGAGCCCGAGACGGAGGCCTTGCCATCTTGAAACTGGAAAAAACAATCCCTTCGGTTCAAGTTAGAAGGCTGCAACGTATAGCAAACTCGTCCGATGCTATCACCCGTAATATTGTGTCCTCGCAGGGTATGGAGGAAGAATACCGTAATTTGTGGGTACGAGCAGGGGGTGACAGTGATGCAATCCCAACATTCGTTCTCAGGGACTCGGTGTCAAAAGAACCTGTATATCCGAGACCCTGCGATTGGAGGGAGCATGAATTTCAGAGATGGTGCGAAAAGCCGGTTCAAGGAAGGGGCATTGTAAACTTTGCGCATGATAGAATCAGTAATGCTTGGTTGAGGCCATGGTGCGGCTTTAAACAATGCTTCTTTATCGCAGCACTACAACTAAGGGCAAATATTTACCCAACAAGAGAAAGCTTGAACAGAGGCAGAGATGGGGCCTTACGTTCCTGCAGGAAATGCTCTGCCAGACTCGAGTCCCTTTCGCACATTCTCGGTCAATGTCCTGCAGTACAGAAAGCAAGAATTGCGCGACATAACAAGATCAGTAACATTCTGGCAGACGAAGCGGCTAGATTGGGCTGGTCTGTATACAAAGAGCCACGGTTCATATCCGAGACGGGAGAGATGAGAAAGCCTGACCTCGTGTTTGCAAAAGATGAGGAGGCGGTTGTGATCGATGTCACCGTCCGTTTTGAGCTTTCAAAGAATACCTTGTCAGATGCTGCCTCGCACAAAGTTTCGTACTATACCCCTCTTGGTGATCAAGTCAAAGTGCTGACGAAGGCTAGCAAGGTCACATTCTTTGGATTCCCGGTTGGGGCAAGAGGAAAGTGGCCCCTTGAGAATAACGAGGTACTTACCTCCCTGGGCCTGACCAAACCCAGAACGACATCACTGGCCAAGATGATTTCCCGCAGAACGCTGCTTTTCTCTCTTGATATTCTGAGAATGTTCTGTGGAAATTATGCGGTCTATGAACAGTCATAGACAACCTCCGAAACAAATAATAGTTTTGTTTTAAGATGTCATTTGTTTTAGATTGATTTTGTTATTTTCGAAGGTGAAGTCGGTTTTTATTTCATTTTACTATTTTCCACAATTTAGATTGTTATTTTCCAAGACGGAGTCTTGGTTCTTTTTTTTATTGTTAGTTTTTTTTTTTTTAACACGTCGTATTTGTTACTTTAGAGCTTAGAGGGGACTTTATTTTCGCCTTACTATTTTCTGCCTACAAAGAAGATTAAAAATAAGCTTTTTTCAAGATGGTTTTGTTATTTTCCAAGGTGAAGTCTTGGTATTCTTATTTTACTATTTTCCATAAAGAAGACCTTTCTTTTAGATTTTGTTATTTTCCAAGACGAAGACTTGGTATTTTTATTATATTGCTATTTTTTACACGAAGCTTATTCAAGAGCACTTATATAGATTAGACTTTGTTATTTTAATTCTTTATTTTTGGACTACATCAGTTCGAGAGTCCTGTAACTTACTATTTTCTGCCTACAAAGAAGATTAGAAATAAGCTTTATTTAAGATGTTTTAAATTAGATTTTGTTATTTTCCAAGGTGAAGTCTTGGTTTTTTTTATTTTACTATTTTCCACAAAGAAGACTTTTCTTTTCTTT
>NW_027422925.1:12500-15000 GCF_048934315.1 Petromyzon marinus | reverse complement strand
CTTAGCTTTTTGGGCACAGCGATGATGGTGGAGGACTTGAGACAGGCTGGTACATGGCATGTCTCCAGGGAGGTGTTAAAGATGTTGGTGAACACCGGAGACAGCTGGCCAGCGCAGTGCCTGAGGGTGGCTGGAGAGACAGAGTCCGGCCCGGCTGCTTTGCGTGGATTCTGCCTCTTGAAAAGCCCATTAACTTCTCCCTCCTGAAAGGAGAGAGTCGTTTCTGTAGTATGGGTGGGGGATGGGGCCTCTTGGGTGGGAAGGGATGGTTCAGGACAGTCCAATTGTCTTTCAAATCTACGGTAGAACTCGTTCAGGTCGTTGGCTAGGCGGGAGTCGTTAGTGGTGTGGGGCGCTCTGGGTTTGTAGTTGGTGATGTGCCTGAGCCCTTTGGCAGACAGAAGCAGCGTCGTTAGTAGAGAACTGGTGTTTTAGTGTCTCTGAGTACAGTCGTTTAGCCTCTCTCACCGCTTTGCTAAACCTGTTCTTCGACTCCTTGAATCTGTCTCTATCCCCACTCCTAAACGCTTCCTCCTTCTCCAACCTCAACCTTTTGAGCTTTGCTGAGAACCAGGGCTTGTTGTTGTTAAAGTTCACCCTGGTACGTGTTGGGATACAGCAGTCCTCACAGAAGCTGATGTACACAGCCTCTGTGAGTTCATCCAGACTATTGGTAGCAGTCGTGAACATATCCCAGTCAGTACAGTCTAAGCACGCCCGCAAATCTTCCACAGCCTCACTGGTCCACTGTTTAGATGTCCTCACAGCAGGTTTACAGAGTTTTAGTTGCTGCCTGTATGCACGAATCAGGTGGACCAAGGGAGTTCTGTGCGAGCCGAACAGCCCCGTGACCCACAAGAGAAACATCCCCGCCAAATTCGAGCGTTTGACGGGGTCTATCCGTGAAAAAATATTCACGTTTTTGAGTGCACATGCATTTCTGCTGCAAATGCCTCTGGAAGTTTCATGCCGTTCGTATGCCAATTGTGGCAACACGAAAATGACCCGTTTTCCCATTCCGAGGGATTTCTGTGCGACCCTAACAGCCCCGTGAGCCACAAGAGACACATCCCCGCCAATTTCTAGCGTTTCACGGGGTCTATCCGTGAAAAATATAGACGTTTTTGAGTGCACATGCATTTCTGCTGCAGATGCCTCTGGAAGTTTCATGCCGTTCGTACGCAATGTGGCAACACGAAAATGACCCCTTTTCCCATTCCGAGGGATTTCTGTGCGACCCTAACTAACAGCGCCCGTGAGCCACAAGAGAGACATCCCCGCCAATTTATAGCGTTTCACGGGGTCTATCCGTGAAAAATATAGACGTTTTTGAGTGCACATGCATTCCTGCTGCAAATGCCTCTGGAAGTTTCATGCCGTTCCTATGCAATGTGGCCACACAAAAATGACCCGTTTTCCCATTCCGAGGCATTTCTGTGCGACCCTAACAGCCCCGTGAGCCACAAGAGAGACATCCCCGCCAACTTCTAGCGTTTGACGGGGTCTATGCGTGAAAAATATTAAAATTTTTGAGTGCACGTGCCTTTCTGCTGCAAATGCCTCTGGAAGTTTCATGGCGTTCCTATGCAATGTGGCAACACGAAAATGACCCCTTTTCCCATTCCGAGGGAGTTCTGTGCCACCCTAACAGCCCCGTGAGCCACAAGAGACACATCCCCGCCAATTTCTAGCGTTTCACGGGGTCTATCCGTGAAACATATAGAAGTTTTTGAGTGCACATGCATTCCTGCTGCAAATGCCTCTGGAAGTTTCATGCGGTTCGTACGCAATGTGGCAACACGAAAATGACCCGTTTTCCCATTCCCAGGGATTTCTGTGCGACCCGAACAGCCCCGTGAGCCACAAGAGACACATCCCCGCCAATTTCTAGCGTTTCACGGGGTCTATCCGTGAAAAATATCAATTTTTTTTTGACTGCACATGCATTTCTGCTGCAAATGCCTCTGGAAGTTGCATGCGGTTCGCATGCAATGTGGCGACACGAAAATGACCCGTTTTCCCATTCCGAGGGATTTCTGTGCCACCCTAACAGCCCCGTGAGCCACAAGAGAGACATCCCCGCCAATTTCTAGCGTATCACGGGGTCTATCCGTGAGAAATATTCACTTTTTTGAGTGCACATGCATTCCTGCTGCAAATGCCTCTGGAAGTTTCATGCGGTTCGTATGCAATGTGGCGACACGAAAATGACCCGTTTTCCCATTCCGAGGGATTTCTGTGCCACCCTAACAGCCCCGTGAGCCACAAGAGAGACATCCCCGCCCACTTCTAGCGTTTCACGGGGTCTCTCCGTGAAAAATATCACATTTTTTGAGTGCACATGCATTCCTGCTGCAAATGCCTCTGGAAGTTTCATGCGGTTCGCATGCAATGTGGCGACACGAAAATGACCCGTTTTTTCCCATTCCGAGGGATTTCTGTGCCACCCTAACAGCCCCGTGAGCCACAAGAGACACATCCCCGCCAATTTCTAGCGTTT
>NW_027422925.1:0-2500 GCF_048934315.1 Petromyzon marinus | reverse complement strand
AGGCAAACTGAAGGGGGTCCAGGAGAGGGTCTGTGATGGCTTTGAGGTGTGCCAGGAGCAGGCGCTCAAAAGACTTCATTACCACAGATGTAAGGGCGACCGGTCTGTAATCATTTAGTCCTGTTGGCCTTAGCTTTTTGGGCACAGCGATGATGGTGGAGGACTTGAGACAGGCTGGTACATGGCATGTCTCCAGGGAGGTGTTAAAGATGTTGGTGAACACCGGAGACAGCTGGCCAGCGCAGTGCCTGAGGGTGGCTGGAGAGACAGAGTCCGGCCCGGCTGCTTTGCGTGGATTCTGCCTCTTGAAAAGCCCATTAACTTCTCCCTCCTGAAAGGAGAGAGTCGTTTCTGTAGTATGGGTGGGGGATGGGGCCTCTTGGGTGGGAAGGGGTGGTTCAGGACAGTCCAATTGTCTTTCAAATCTACGGTAGAACTCGTTCAGGTCGTTGGCTAGGCGGGAGTCGTTAGTGGTGTGGGGCGCTCTGGGTTTGTAGTTGGTGATGTGCCTGAGCCCTTTGGCAGACAGAAGCAGCGTCGTTAGTAGAGAACTGGTGTTTTAGTGTCTCTGAGTACAGTCGTTTAGCCTCTCTCACCGCTTTGCTAAACCTGTTCTTCGACTCCTTGAATCTGTCTCTATCCCCACTCCTAAACGCTTCCTCCTTCTCCAACCTCAACCTTTTGAGCTTTGCTGAGAACCAGGGCTTGTTGTTGTTAAAGTTCACCCTGGTACGTGTTGGGATACAGCAGTCCTCACAGAAGCTGATGTACACAGCCTCTGTGAGTTCATCCAGACTATTGGTAGCAGTCGTGAACATATCCCAGTCAGTACAGTCTAAGCACGCCCGCAAATCTTCCACAGCCTCACTGGTCCACTGTTTAGATGTCCTCACAGCAGGTTTACAGAGTTTTAGTTGCTGCCTGTATGCACGAATCAGGTGGACCAAGGGAGTTCTGTGCGAGCCGAACAGCCCCGTGACCCACAAGAGAAACATCCCCGCCAAATTCGAGCGTTTGACGGGGTCTATCCGTGAAAAAATATTCACGTTTTTGAGTGCACATGCATTTCTGCTGCAAATGCCTCTGGAAGTTTCATGCCGTTCGTATGCCAATTGTGGCAACACGAAAATGACCCGTTTTCCCATTCCGAGGGATTTCTGTGCGACCCTAACAGCCCCGTGAGCCACAAGAGACACATCCCCGCCAATTTCTAGCGTTTCACGGGGTCTATCCGTGAAAAATATAGACGTTTTTGAGTGCACATGCATTTCTGCTGCAGATGCCTCTGGAAGTTTCATGCCGTTCGTACGCAATGTGGCAACACGAAAATGACCCCTTTTCCCATTCCGAGGGATTTCTGTGCGACCCTAACTAACAGCGCCCGTGAGCCACAAGAGAGACATCCCCGCCAATTTATAGCGTTTCACGGGGTCTATCCGTGAAAAATATAGACGTTTTTGAGTGCACATGCATTCCTGCTGCAAATGCCTCTGGAAGTTTCATGCCGTTCCTATGCAATGTGGCCACACAAAAATGACCCGTTTTCCCATTCCGAGGCATTTCTGTGCGACCCTAACAGCCCCGTGAGCCACAAGAGAGACATCCCCGCCAACTTCTAGCGTTTGACGGGGTCTATGCGTGAAAAATATTAAAATTTTTGAGTGCACGTGCCTTTCTGCTGCAAATGCCTCTGGAAGTTTCATGGCGTTCCTATGCAATGTGGCAACACGAAAATGACCCCTTTTCCCATTCCGAGGGAGTTCTGTGCCACCCTAACAGCCCCGTGAGCCACAAGAGACACATCCCCGCCAATTTCTAGCGTTTCACGGGGTCTATCCGTGAAACATATAGAAGTTTTTGAGTGCACATGCATTCCTGCTGCAAATGCCTCTGGAAGTTTCATGCGGTTCGTACGCAATGTGGCAACACGAAAATGACCCGTTTTCCCATTCCCAGGGATTTCTGTGCGACCCGAACAGCCCCGTGAGCCACAAGAGACACATCCCCGCCAATTTCTAGCGTTTCACGGGGTCTATCCGTGAAAAATATCAATTTTTTTTTGACTGCACATGCATTTCTGCTGCAAATGCCTCTGGAAGTTGCATGCGGTTCGCATGCAATGTGGCGACACGAAAATGACCCGTTTTCCCATTCCGAGGGATTTCTGTGCCACCCTAACAGCCCCGTGAGCCACAAGAGAGACATCCCCGCCAATTTCTAGCGTATCACGGGGTCTATCCGTGAGAAATATTCACTTTTTTGAGTGCACATGCATTCCTGCTGCAAATGCCTCTGGAAGTTTCATGCGGTTCGTATGCAATGTGGCGACACGAAAATGACCCGTTTTCCCATTCCGAGGGATTTCTGTGCCACCCTAACAGCCCCGTGAGCCACAAGAGAGACATCCCCGCCCACTTCTAGCGTTTCACGGGGTCTCTCCGTGAAAAATATCACATTTTTTGAGTGCACATGCATTCCTGCTGCAAATGCCTCTGGAAGT
>NW_027422924.1:0-51898 GCF_048934315.1 Petromyzon marinus | reverse complement strand
TGTTGCATGGGGGACATTGTGCTGGTTGTCTTGTATAGGTGACTTCCAAGTCAGCCATATTGCTTGGGGGACATTGTGCTGGTGGCCATGTTCTATAGGTGACTTCCAAGTCAGCCATATTGCATGGGGGAAATTGTGCTGGTTGTCTTGTATAGGTGACTTCCAAGTCAGCCATATTGCTTGGGGGACATTGTGCTGGTTGCCCTGTTCTATAGGTGACTTCCAAGTCAGTCATATTGCATGGGGGACATTGTGCTGGTGGCCATGTTCTATAGGTGACTTCCAAGTCAGCCATATTGCTTGGGGGACATTGTGCTGGTTGTATTGTATAGGTGACTTCCAAGTCAGCCATATTGCATGGGGGACATTGTGCTGGTTGCCATGTTGTATAGGTGACTTCCAAGTGAGCCATATTGCTTGGGGGACATTGTGCTGGTTGTGTTGTATAGGTGACTTCCAAGTCAGCCATATTGCATGGGGGACATTGTGCTGGTTGTCTTGTATAGGTGACTTCCAAGTCAGCCGTGTTGCATGGGGGACATTGTGCTGGTTGTCTTGTATAGGTGACTTCCAAGTCAGCCATATTGCTTGGGGGACATTGTGCTGGTGGCCATGTTCTATAGGTGACTTCCAAGTCAGCCATATTGCATGGGGGAAATTGTGCTGGTTGTCTTGTATAGGTGACTTCCAAGTCAGCCATATTGCTTGGGGGACATTGTGCTGGTTGCCCTGTTCTATAGGTGACTTCCAAGTCAGTCATATTGCATGGGGGACATTGTGCTGGTGGCCATGTTCTATAGGTGACTTCCAAGTCAGCCATATTGCTTGGGGGACATTGTGCTGGTTGTATTGTATAGGTGACTTCCAAGTCAGCCATATTGCATGGGGGACATTGTGCTGGTTGCCATGTTGTATAGGTGACTTCCAAGTCAGCCATATTGCATGGGGGACATTGTGCTGGTTGTCTTGTATAGGTGACTTCCAAGTCAGCCATATTGCTTGGGGGACATTGTGCTGGTTGTATTGTATAGGTGACTTCCAAGTGAGCCATATTGCTTGGGGGACATTGTGCTGGTGGCCATGTTCTATAGGTGACTTCCAAGTCAGCCATATTGCATGGGGGACATTGTGCTGGTTGCCATGTCCTATAGGTGACTTCCAAGTCAGCCATATTGCATGGGGGACATTGTGCTGGTTGTCTTGTATAGGTGACTTCCAAGTCAGCCATATTGCTTGGGGGACATTGTGCTGGTTGCCATGTTCTATAAGTGACTTCCAAGTCAGCCATATTGCATGGGGGACATTGTGCTGGTGGCCATGTTCTATAGGTGACTTCCAAGTCAGCCATATTGCATGGGGGACATTGTGCTGGTTGTATTGTATAGGTGACTTCCAAGTCAGCCACATTGCATGGGGGACATTGTGCTGGTTGCCATGTTCTATAGGTGACTTCCAAGTCAGTCATATTGCATGGGGGACATTGTGCTGGTGGCCATGTTCTATAGGTGACTTCCAAGTCAGCCATATTGCTTGGGGGACATTGTGCTGGTTGCCATGTTGTATAGGTGACTTCCAAGTCAGCCATATTGCATGGGGGACATTGTGCTGGTGGCCATGTTCTATAGGTGACTTCCAAGTCAGCCATATTGCATGGGGGACATTGTGCTGGTTGTATTGTATAGGTGACTTCCAAGTCAGCCATATTGCATGGGGGACATTGTGCTGGTTGCCATGTTCTATAGGTGACTTCCAAGTCAGTCATATTGCATGGGGGACATTGTGCTGGTGGCCATGTTCTATAGGTGACTTCCAAGTCAGCCATATTGCTTGGGGGACATTGTGCTGGTTGCCATGTTGTATAGGTGACTTCCAAGTCAGCCATTTTGCATGGGGGACATTGTGCTGGTGGCCATGTTCTATAGGTGACTTCCAAGTGAGCCATATTGCTTTGGGGTCAAAGTGCTGGTTGTGTTGTATAGGTGACTTCCAAGTCAGCCATATTGCATGGGGGACATTGTGCTGGTTGTCTTGTATAGGTGACTTCCAAGTCAGCCATATTGCTTGGGGGACATTGTGCTGGTGGCCATGTTCTATAGGTGACTTCCAAGTCAGCCATATTGCATGGGGGAAATTGTGCTGGTTGTCTTGTATAGGTGACTTCCAAGTCAGCCATATTGCTTGGGGGACATTGTGCTGGTTGCCATGTTCTATAGGTGACTTCCAAGTCAGTCATATTGCATGGCGGACATTGTGCTGGTGGCCATGTTCTATAGGTGACTTCCAAGTCAGCCATATTGCTTGGGGGACATTGTGCTGGTTGTATTGTATAGGTGACTTCCAAGTCAGCCATATTGCATGGGGGACATTGTGCTGGTTGCCATGTTGTATAGGTGACTTCCAAGTCAGCCATATTGCATGGGGGACATTGTGCTGGTGGCCATGTTCTATAGGTGACTTCCAAGTCAGCCATATTGCATTTGGGACATTGTGCTGGTTGTATTGTATAGGTGACTTCCAAGTCAGCCATATTGCATGGGGGACATTGTGCTGGTTGCCATGTTGTATAGGTGACTTCCAAGTCAGCCATATTGCATGGGGGACATTGTGCTGGTTGCCATGTCCTATAGGTGACTTCCAAGTCAGCCATATTGCATGGGGGAAATTGTGCTGGTTGTCTTGTATAGGTGACTTCCAAGTCAGCCATATTGCTTGGGGGACATTGTGCTGGTTGCCATGTTCTATAGGTGACTTCCAAGTCAGTCATATTGCATGGGGGACATTGTGCTGGTGGCCATGTTCTATAGGTGACTTCCAAGTCAGCCATATTGCTTGGGGGACATTGTGCTGGTTGTATTGTATAGGTGACTTCCAAGTCAGCCATATTGCATGGGGGACATTGTGCTGGTTGCCATGTTGTATAGGTGACTTCCAAGTGAGCCATATTGCTTGGGGGACAAAGTGCTGGTTGTGTTGTATAGGTGACTTCCAAGTCAGCCATATTGCATGGGGGACATTGTGCTGGTTGTCTTGTATAGGTGACTTCCAAGTCAGCCGTGTTGCATGGGGGACATTGTGCTGGTTGTCTTGTATAGGTGACTTCCAAGTCAGCCATATTGCTTGGGGGACATTGTGCTGGTGGCCATGTTCTATAGGTGACTTCCAAGTCAGCCATATTGCATGGGGGAAATTGTGCTGGTTGTCTTGTATAGGTGACTTCCAAGTCAGCCATATTGCTTGGGGGACATTGTGCTGGTTGCCATGTTCTATAGGTGACTTCCAAGTCAGTCATATTGCATGGGGGACATTGTGCTGGTGGCCATGTTCTATAGGTGACTTCCAAGTCAGCCATATTGCTTGGGGGACATTGTGCTGGTTGTATTGTATAGGTGACTTCCAAGTCAGCCATATTGCATGGGGGACATTGTGCTGGTTGCCATGTTGTATAGGTGACTTCCAAGTCAGCCATATTGCATGGGGGACATTGTGCTGGTTGTCTTGTATAGGTGACTTCCAAGTCAGCCATATTGCTTGGGGGACATTGTGCTGGTTGTATTGTATAGGTGACTTCCAAGTCAGCCATATTGCATGGGGGACATTGTGCTGGTTGCCATGTTGTATAGGTGACTTCCAAGTCAGCCATATTGCATGGGGGACATTGTGCTGGTGGCCATGTTCTATAGGTGACTTCCAAGTCAGCCATATTGCATTTGGGACATTGTGCTGGTTGTATTGTATAGGTGACTTCCAAGTCAGCCATATTGCATGGGGGACATTGTGCTGGTTGTATTGTATAGGTGACTTCCAAGTGAGCCATATTGCTTGGGGGACATTGTGCTGGTGGCCATGTTCTATAGGTGACTTCCAAGTCAGCCATATTGCTTGGGGGACATTGTGCTGGTTGTATTGTATAGGTGACTTCCAAGTCAGCCATATTGCATGGGGGACATTGTGCTGGTTGCCATGTTGTATAGGTGACTTCTAAGTGAGCCATATTGCTTGGGGGACAAAGTGCTGGTTGTGTTGTATAGGTGACTTCCAAGTCAGCCATATTGCATGGGGGACATTGTGCTGGTTGTCTTGTATAGGTGACTTCCAAGTCAGCCGTGTTGCATGGGGGACATTGTGCTGGTTGTCTTGTATAGGTGACTTCCAAGTCAGCCATATTGCTTGGGGGACATTGTGCTGGTGGCCATGTTCTATAGGTGACTTCCAAGTCAGCCATATTGCATGGGGGAAATTGTGCTGGTTGTCTTGTATAGGTGACTTCCAAGTCAGCCATATTGCTTGGCGGACATTGTGCTGGTTGCCATGTTCTATAGGTGACTTCCAAGTCAGTCATATTGCATGGGGGACATTGTGCTGGTGGCCATGTTCTATAGGTGACTTCCAAGTCAGCCATATTGCTTGGGGGACATTGTGCTGGTTGTATTGTATAGGTGACTTCCAAGTCAGCCATATTGCATGGGGGACATTGTGCTGGTTGCCATGTTGTATAGGTGACTTCCAAGTCAGCCATATTGCATGGGGGACATTGTGCTGGTTGTCTTGTATAGGTGACTTCCAAGTCAGCCATATTGCTTGGGGGACATTGTGCTGGTTGTATTGTATAGGTGACTTCCAAGTCAGCCATATTGCATGGGGGACATTGTGCTGGTTGCCATGTTGTATAGGTGACTTCCAAGTCAGCCATATTGCATGGGGGACATTGTGCTGGTGGCCATGTTCTATAGGTGATTTCCAAGTCAGACATATTGCATTTGGGACATTGTGCTGGTTGTATTGTATAGGTGACTTCCAAGTCAGCCATATTGCATGGGGGACATTGTGCTGGTTGTATTGTATAGGTGACTTCCAAGTGAGCCATATTGCTTGGGGGATATTGTGCTGGTGGCCATGTTCTATAGGTGACTTCCAAGTCAACCATATTGCATGGGGGACATTGTGCTGGTTGCCATGTCCTATAGGTGACTTCCAAGTCAGCCATATTGCATGGGGGACATTGTGCTGGTTGTTTTGTATAGGTGACTTCCAAGTCAGCCATATTGCTTGGGGGACATTGTGCTGGTTGCCATGTTCTATAGGTGACTTCCAAGTCAGCCATATTGCTTGGGGGATATTGTGCTGGTGGCCATGTTCTATAGGTGACTTCCAAGTCAGCCATATTGCATGGGGGACATTGTGCTGGTTGCCATGTCCTATAGGTGACTTCCAAGTCAGCCATATTGCATGGGGGACATTGTGCTGGTTGTTTTGTATAGGTGACTTCCAAGTCAGCCATATTGCTTGGGGGACATTGTGCTGGTTGCCATGTTCTATAGGTGACTTCCAAGTCAGCCATATTGCTTGGGGGACATTGTGCTGGTGGACATGTTCTATAGGTGACTTCCAAGTCAGCCATATTGCTTGGGGGACATTGTGCTGGTTGCCATGTTGTATAGGTGACTTCCAAGTCAGCCATATTGCATGGGGGACATTGTGCTGGTGGCCATGTTCTATAGGTGACTTCCAAGTCAGCCATATTGCATGGGGGACATTGTGCTGGTTGCCATGTTGTATAGGTGACTTCCAAGACTGCCATATTGCATGGGGGACATTGTGCTGGTTGTATTGTATAGGTGACTTCCAAGTCAGCCATATTGCATGGGGGACATTGTGCTGGTTGCCATGTCCTATAGGTGACTTCCAAGTCAGCCATATTGCATGGGGGAAATTGTGCTGGTTGTCTTGTATAGGTGACTTCCAAGTCAGCCATATTGCTTGGGGGACATTGTGCTGGTTGCCATGTTCTATAGGTGACTTCCAAGTCAGTCATATTGCATGGGGGACATTGTGCTGGTGGCCATGTTCTATAGGTGACTTCCAAGTCAGCCATATTGCTTGGGGGACATTGTGCTGGTGGCCATGTTCTATAGGTGACTTCCAAGTCAGCCATATTGCTTGGGGGACATTGTGCTGGTTGTATTGTATAGGTGACTTCCAAGTCAGCCATATTGCATGGGGGACATTGTGCTGGTTGCCATGTTGTATAGGTGACTTCCAAGTCAGCCATATTGCATGGGGGACATTGTGCTGGTTGTCTTGTATAGGTGACTTCCAAGTCAGCCATATTGCTTGGGGGACATTGTGCTGGTTGTATTGTATAGGTGACTTCCAAGTCAGCCATATTGCATGGGGGACATTGTGCTGGTTGCCATGTTGTATAGGTGACTTCCAAGTCAGCCATATTGCATGGGGGACATTGTGCTGGTGGCCATGTTCTATAGGTGATTTCCAAGTCAGACATATTGCATTTGGGACATTGTGCTGGTTGTATTGTATAGGTGACTTCCAAGTCAGCCATATTGCATGGGGGACATTGTGCTGGTTGTATTGTATAGGTGACTTCCAAGTGAGCCATATTGCTTGGGGGATATTGTGCTGGTGGCCATGTTCTATAGGTGACTTCCAAGTCAACCATATTGCATGGGGGACATTGTGCTGGTTGCCATGTCCTATAGGTGACTTCCAAGTCAGCCATATTGCATGGGGGACATTGTGCTGGTTGTTTTGTATAGGTGACTTCCAAGTCAGCCATATTGCTTGGGGGACATTGTGCTGGTTGCCATGTTCTATAGGTGACTTCCAAGTCAGCCATATTGCTTGGGGGATATTGTGCTGGTGGCCATGTTCTATAGGTGACTTCCAAGTCAGCCATATTGCATGGGGGACATTGTGCTGGTTGCCATGTCCTATAGGTGACTTCCAAGTCAGCCATATTGCATGGGGGACATTGTGCTGGTTGTTTTGTATAGGTGACTTCCAAGTCAGCCATATTGCTTGGGGGACATTGTGCTGGTTGCCATGTTCTATAGGTGACTTCCAAGTCAGCCATATTGCTTGGGGGACATTGTGCTGGTGGACATGTTCTATAGGTGACTTCCAAGTCAGCCATATTGCTTGGGGGACATTGTGCTGGTTGCCATGTTGTATAGGTGACTTCCAAGTCAGCCATATTGCATGGGGGACATTGTGCTGGTGGCCATGTTCTATAGGTGACTTCCAAGTCAGCCATATTGCATGGGGGACATTGTGCTGGTTGCCATGTTGTATAGGTGACTTCCAAGACTGCCATATTGCATGGGGGACATTGTGCTGGTTGTATTGTATAGGTGACTTCCAAGTCAGCCATATTGCATGGGGGACATTGTGCTGGTTGCCATGTCCTATAGGTGACTTCCAAGTCAGCCATATTGCATGGGGGAAATTGTGCTGGTTGTCTTGTATAGGTGACTTCCAAGTCAGCCATATTGCTTGGGGGACATTGTGCTGGTTGCCATGTTCTATAGGTGACTTCCAAGTCAGTCATATTGCATGGGGGACATTGTGCTGGTGGCCATGTTCTATAGGTGACTTCCAAGTCAGCCATATTGCTTGGGGGACATTGTGCTGGTTGTATTGTATAGGTGACTTCCAAGTCAGCCATATTGCATGGGGGACATTGTGCTGGTTGCCATGTTGTATAGGTGACTTCCAAGTGAGCCATATTGCTTTGGGGACATTGTGCTGGTTGTGTTGTATAGGTGACTTCCAAGTCAGCCATATTGCATGGGGGACATTGTGCTGGTTGTCTTGTATAGGTGACTTCCAAGTCAGCCGTGTTGCATGGGGGACATTGTGCTGGTTGTCTTGTATAGGTGACTTCCAAGTCAGCCATATTGCTTGGGGGACATTGTGCTGGTGGCCATGTTCTATAGGTGACTTCCAAGTCAGCCATATTGCTTGGGGGACATTGTGCTGGTTGCCATGTTGTATAGGTGACTTCCAAGTCAGCCATATTGCATGGGGGACATTGTGCTGGTTGTCTTGTATAGGTGACTTCCAAGTCAGCCATATTGCATGGGGGACATTGTGCTGGTTGCCATGTTGTATAGGTGACTTCCAAGTCAGCCATATAGCTTGGGGGACATTGTGCTGGTTGTATTGTATAGGTGACTTCCAAGTCAGCCATATTGCATGGGGGACATTGTGCTGGTTGCCATGTCCTATAGGTGACTTCCAAGTCAGCCATATTGCATGGGGGAAATTGTGCTGGTTGTCTTGTATAGGTGACTTCCAAGTCAGCCATTTTGCTTGGGGGACATTGTGCTGGTTGCCATGTTCTATAGATGACTTCCAAGTCAGTCATATTGCATGGTGGACATTGTGCTGGTGGCCATGTTCTATAGGTGACTTCCAAGTCAGCCATATTGCTTGGGGGACATTGTGCTGGTTGTATTGTATAGGTGACTTCCAAGTCAGCCATATTGCATGGGGGACATTGTGCTGGTTGCCATGTTGTATAGGTGACTTCCAAGTGAGCCATATTGCTTGGGGGACATTGTGCTGGTTGTGTTGTATAGGTGACTTCCAAGTCAGCCATATTGCATGGGGGACATTGTGCTGGTTGTCTTGTATAGGTGACTTCCAAGTCAGCCGTGTTGCATGGGGGACATTGTGCTGGTTGTCTTGTATAGGTGACTTCCAAGTCAGCCATATTGCTTGGGGGACATTGCGCTGGTGGCCATGTTCTATAGGTGACTTCCAAGTCAGCCATATTGCATGGGGGAAATTGTGCTGGTTGTCTTGTATAGGTGACTTCCAAGTCAGCCATATTGCTTGGGGGACATTGTGCTGGTTGCCATGTTCTATAGGTGACTTCCAAGTCAGTCATATTGCATGGGGGACATTGTGCTGGTGGCCATGTTCTATAGGTGACTTCAAAGTCAGCCATATTGCTTGGGGGACATTGTGCTGGTTGTATTGTATAGGTGACTTCCAAGTCAGCCATATTGCATGGGGGACATTGTGCTGGTTGCCATGTTGTATAGGTGACTTCCAAGTCAGCCATATTGCATGGGGGACATTGTGCTGGTTGTCTTGTATAGGTGACTTCCAAGTCAGCCATATTGCTTGGGGGACATTGTGCTGGTTGTATTGTATAGGTGACTTCCAAGTGAGCCATATTGCTTGGGTGACATTGTGCTGGTGGCCATGTTCTATAGGTGACTTCCAAGTCAGCCATATTGCATGGGGGACATTGTGCTGGTTGCCATGTCCTATAGGTGACTTCCAAGTCAGCCATATTGCATGGGGGACATTGTGCTGGTTGTCTTGTATAGGTGACTTCCAAGTCAGCCATATTGCTTGGGGGACATTGTGCTGGTTGCCATGTTCTATACTTGACTTCCAAGTCAGCCATATTGCTTGGGGGACATTGTGCTGGTGGCCATGTTCTATAGGTGACTTCCAAGTCAGCCATATTGCTTGGGGGACATTGTGCTGGTTGCCATGTTGTATAGGTGACTTCCAAGTCAGCCATATTGCATGGGGGACATTGTGCTGGTGGCCATGTTCTATAGGTGACTTCCAAGTCAGCCATATTGCATGGGGGACATTGTGCTGGTTGTATTGTATAGGTGACTTCCAAGTCAGCCATATTGCATGGGGGACATTGTGCTGGTTGCCATGTTCTATAGGTGACTTCCAAGTCAGTCATATTGCATGGGGGACATTGTGCTGGTGGCCATGTTCTATAGGTGACTTCCAAGTCAGCCATATTGCTTGGGGGACATTGTGCTGGTTGCCATGTTGTATAGGTGACTTCCAAGTCAGCCATATTGCATGGGGGACATTGTGCTGGTGGCCATGTTCTATAGGTGACTTCCAAGTCAGCCATATTGCTTGGGGACATTGTGCTGGTTGTATTGTATAGGTGACTTCCAAGTCAGCCATATTGCATGGGGGACATTGTGCTGGTTGCCATGTTGTATAGGTGACTTCCAAGTGAGCCATATTGCTTGGGGGACATTGTGCTGGTTGTGTTGTATAGGTGACTTCCAAGTCAGCCATATTGCATGGGGGACATTGTGCTGGTTGTCTTGTATAGGTGACTTCCAAGTCAGCCGTGTTGCATGGGGGACATTGTGCTGGTTGTCTTGTATAGGTGACTTCCAAGTCAGCCATATTGCTTGGGGGAGATTGTGCTGGTGGCCATGTTCTATAGGTGACTTCCAAGTCAGCTCATATTGCATGGGGGAAATTGTGCTGGTTGTCTTGTATAGGTGACTTCCAAGTCAGCCATATTGCTTGGGGGACATTGTGCTGGTTGCCATGTTCTATAGGTGACTTCCAAGTCAGTCATATTGCATGGGGGACATTGTGCTGGTGGCCATGTTCTATAGGTGACTTCCAAGTCAGCCATATTGCTTGGGGGACATTGTGCTGGTTGTATTGTATAGGTGACTTCCATTTCAGCCATATTGCATGGGGGACATTGTGCTGGTTGCCATGTTGTATAGTTGACTTCCAAGTCAGCCATATTGCATGGGGGACATTGTGCTGCTTGTCTTGTATAGGTGACTTCCAAGTCAGCCATATTGCTTGGGGGACATTGTGCTGGTTGTATTGTATAGGTGACTTCCAAGTCAGCCATATTGCATGGGGGACATTGTGCTGGTTGCCATGTTGTATAGGTGACTTCCAAGTCAGCCATATTGCATGGGGGACATTGTGCTGGTTGCCATGTCCTATAGGTGACTTCCAAGTCAGCCATATTGCATGGGGGAAATTGTGCTGGTTGTCTTGTATAGGTGACTTCCAAGTCAGCCATATTGCTTGGGGGACATTGTGCTGGTTGCCATGTTCTATAGGTGACTTCCAAGTCAGTCATATTGCATGGGGGACATTGTGCTGGTGGCCATGTTCTATAGGTGACTTCCAAGTCAGCCATATTGCTTGGGGGACATTGTGCTGGTTGTATTGTATAGGTGACTTCCAAGTCAGCCATATTGCATGGGGGACATTGTGCTGGTTGCCATGTTGTATAGGTGACTTCCAAGTGAGCCATATTGCTTGGGGGACAAAGTGCTGGTTGTGTTGTATAGGTGACTTCCAAGTCAGCCATATTGCATGGGGGACATTGTGCTGGTTGTCTTGTATAGGTGACTTCCAAGTCAGCCGTGTTGCATGGGGGACATTGTGCTGGTTGTCTTGTATAGGTGACTTCCAAGTCAGCCATATTGCTTGGGGGACATTGTGCTGGTGGCCATGTTCTATAGGTGACTTCCAAGTCAGCCATATTGCATGGGGGAAATTGTGCTGGTTGTCTTGTATAGGTGACTTCCAAGTCAGCCATATTGCTTGGGGGACATTGTGCTGGTTGCCATGTTCTATAGGTGACTTCCAAGTCAGTCATATTGCATGGGGGACATTGTGCTGGTGGCCATGTTCTATAGGTGACTTCCAAGTCAGCCATATTGCTTGGGGGACATTGTGCTGGTTGTATTGTATAGGTGACTTCCAAGTCAGCCATATTGCATGGGGGACATTGTGCTGGTTGCCATGTTGTATAGGTGACTTCCAAGTCAGCCATATTGCATGGGGGACATTGTGCTGGTTGTCTTGTATAGGTGACTTCCAAGTCAGCCATATTGCTTGGGGGACATTGTGCTGGTTGTATTGTATAGGTGACTTCCAAGTCAGCCATATTGCATGGGGGACATTGTGCTGGTTGCCATGTTGTATAGGTGACTTCCAAGTCAGCCATATTGCATGGGGGACATTGTGCTGGTGGCCATGTTCTATAGGTGACTTCCAAGTCAGCCATATTGCATTTGGGACATTGTGCTGGTTGTATTGTATAGGTGACTTCCAAGTCAGCCATATTGCATGGGGGACATTGTGCTGGTTGTATTGTATAGGTGACTTCCAAGTGAGCCATATTGCTTGGGGGACATTGTGCTGGTGGCCATGTTCTATAGGTGACTTCCAAGTCAGCCATATTGCTTGGGGGACATTGTGCTGGTTGTATTGTATAGGTGACTTCCAAGTCAGCCATATTGCATGGGGGACATTGTGCTGGTTGCCATGTTGTATAGGTGACTTCCAAGTGAGCCATATTGCTTGGGGGACAAAGTGCTGGTTGTGTTGTATAGGTGACTTCCAAGTCAGCCATATTGCATGGGGGACATTGTGCTGGTTGTCTTGTATAGGTGACTTCCAAGTCAGCCGTGTTGCATGGGGGACATTGTGCTGGTTGTCTTGTATAGGTGACTTCCAAGTCAGCCATATTGCTTGGGGGACATTGTGCTGGTGGCCATGTTCTATAGGTGACTTCCAAGTCAGCCATATTGCATGGGGGAAATTGTGCTGGTTGCCTTGTATAGGTGACTTCCAAGTCAGCCATATTGCTTGGCGGACATTGTGCTGGTTGCCATGTTCTATAGGTGACTTCCAAGTCAGTCATATTGCATGGGGGACATTGTGCTGGTGGCCATGTTCTATAGGTGACTTCCAAGTCAGCCATATTGCTTGGGGGACATTGTGCTGGTTGTATTGTATAGGTGACTTCCAAGTCAGCCATATTGCATGGGGGACATTGTGCTGGTTGCCATGTTGTACAGGTGACTTCCAAGTCAGCCATATTGCATGGGGGACATTGTGCTGGTTGTCTTGTATAGGTGACTTCCAAGTCAGCCATATTGCTTGGGGGACATTGTGCTGGTTGTATTGTATAGGTGACTTCCAAGTCAGCCATATTGCATGGGGGACATTGTGCTGGTTGCCATGTTGTATAGGTGACTTCCAAGTCAGCCATATTGCATGGGGGACATTGTGCTGGTGGCCATGTTCTATAGGTGACTTCCAAGTCAACCATATTGCATTTGGGACATTGTGCTGGTTGTATTGTATAGGTGACTTCCAAGTCAGCCATATTGCATGGGGGACATTGTGCTGGTTGTATTGTATAGGTGACTTCCAAGTGAGCCATATTGCTTGGGGGACATTGTGCTGGTGGCCATGTTCTATAGGTGACTTCCAAGTCAGCCATATTGCATGGGGGACATTGTGCTGGTTGCCATGTCCTATAGGTGACTTCCAAGTCAGCCATATTGCATGGGGGACATTGTGCTGGTTGTTTTGTATAGGTGACTTCCAAGTCAGCCATATTGCTTGGGGGACATTGTGCTGGTTGCCATGTTCTATAGGTGACTTCCAAGTCAGCCATATTGTTTGGGGGACATTGTGCTGGTGGCCATGTTCTATAGGTGACTTCCAAGTCAGCCATATTGCTTGGGGGACATTGTGCTGGTTGCCATGTTGTATAGGTGACTTCCAAGTCAGCCATATTGCATGGGGGACATTGTGCTGGTGGCCATGTTCTATAGGTGACTTCCAAGTCAGCCATATTGTATGGGGGACATTGTGCTGGTTGCCATGTTGTATAGGTGACTTCCAAGACTGCCATATTGCATGGGGGACATTGTGCTGGTTGTATTGTATAGGTGACTTCCAAGTCAGCCATATTGCATGGGGGACATTGTGCTGGTTGCCATGTCCTATAGGTGACTTCCAAGTCAGCCATATTGCATGGGGGAAATTGTGCTGGTTGTCTTGTATAGGTGACTTCCAAGTCAGCCATATTGCTTGGGGGACATTGTGCTGGTTGCCATGTTCTATAGGTGACTTCCAAGTCAGTCATTTTGCATGGGGGACATTGTGCTGGTGGCCATGTTCTATAGGTGACTTCCAAGTCAGCCATATTGCTTGGGGGACATTGTGCTGGTTGTATTGTATAGGTGACTTCCAAGTCAGCCATATTGCATGGGGGACATTGTGCTGGTTGCCATGTTGTATAGGTGACTTCCAAGTGAGCCATATTGCTTTGGGGACATTGTGCTGGTTGTGTTGTATAGGTGACTTCCAAGTCAGCCATATTGCATGGGGGACATTGTGCTGGTTGTCTTGTATAGGTGACTTCCAAGTCAGCCGTGTTGCATGGGGGACATTGTGCTGGTTGTCTTGTATAGGTGACTTCCAAGTCAGCCATATTGCTTGGGGGACATTGTGCTGGTGGCCATGTTCTATAGGTGACTTCCAAGTCAGCCATATTGCTTGGGGGACATTGCGCTGGTTGCCATGTTGTATAGGTGACTTCCAAGTCAGCCATATTGCATGGGGGACATTGTGCTGGTTGTCTTGTATAGGTGACTTCCAAGTCAGCCATATTGCATGGGGGACATTGTGCTGGTTGCCATGTTGTATAGGTGACTTCCAAGTCAGCCATATTGCTTGGGGGACATTGTGCTGGTTGTATTGTATAGGTGACTTCCAAGTCAGCCATATTGCATGGGGGACATTGTGCTGGTTGTCTTGTATAGGTGACTTCCAAGTCAGCCATATTGCTTGGGGGACATTGTGCTGGTGGCCATGTCCTATAGGTGACTTCCAAGTCAGCCATATTGCATGGGGGGCATTGTGCTGGTTGTATTGTATAGGTGACTTCCAAGTCAGCCATATTGCATGGGGGACATTGTGCAGGTTGTCTTGTATAGGTGACTTCCAAGTCAGCCATATTGCTTGGGGGACATTGTGCTGGTTGTATTGTATAGGTGACTTCCAAGTCAGCCATATTGCATGGGGGACATTGTGCTGGTTGCCATGTTGTATAGGTGACTTCCAAGTCAGCCATATTGCATGGGGGACATTGTGCTGGTGGCCATGTTCTATAGGTGACTTCCAAATCAGCCATATTGCATTTGGGACATTGTGCTGGTTGTATTGTATAGGTGACTTCCAAGTCAGCCATATTGCATGGGGGACATTGTGCTGGTTGTATTGTATAGGTGACTTCCAAGTGAGCCATATTGCTTGGGGGACATTGTGCTGGTGGCCATGTTCTATAGGTGACTTCCAAGTCAGCCATATTGCATGGGGGACATTGTGCTGGTTGCCATGTCCTATAGGTGACTTCCAAGTCAGCCATATTGCATGGGGGACATTGTGCTGGTGGCCATGTTCTATAGGTGACTTCCAAGTCAGCCATATTGCATTTGGGACATTGTGCTGGTTGTATTGTATGGGTGACTTCCAAGTCAGCCATATTGCATTGGGGACATTGTGCTGGTTATATTGTATAGGTGACTTCCAAGTGAGCCATATTGCTGGGGGGACATTGTGCTGGTGGCCATGTTCTATAGGTGACTTCCAAGTCAGCCATATTGCATGGGGGACATTGTGCTGGTTGCCATGTCCTATAGGTGACTTCCAAGTCAGCCATATTGCATGGGGGACATTGTGCTGGTTGTTTTGTATAGGTGACTTCCAAGTCAGCCATATTGCTTGGGGGACATTGTGCTGGTTGCCATGTTCTATAGGTGACTTCCAAGTCAGCCATATTGCTTGGGGGACATTGTGCTGGTGGCCATGTTCTATAGGTGACTTCCAAGTCAGCCATATTGCATGGGGGAAATTGTGCTGGTTGTCTTGTATAGGTGACTTCCAAATCAGCCATATTGCATGGGGGACATTGTGCTGGTTGCCATGTCCTATAGGTGACTTCCAAGTCAGCCATATTGCATGGGGGAAATTGTGCTGGTTGTCTTGTATAGGTGACTTCCAAGTCAGCCATATTGCTTGGGGGACATTGTGCTGGTTGCCATGTTCTATAGGTGACTTCCAAGTCAGTCATATTGCATGGGGGACATTGTGCTGGTGGCCATGTTCTATAGGTGACTTCCAAGTCAGCCATATTGCTTGGGGGACATTGTGCTGGTTGTATTGTATAGGTGACTTCCAAGTCAGCCATATTGCATGGGGGACATTGTGCTGGTTGCCATGTTGTATAGGTGACTTCCAAGTGAGCCATATTGCTTTGGGGACATTGTGCTGGTTGTGTTGTATAGGTGACTTCCAAGTCAGCCATATTGCATGGGGGACATTGTGCTTGTTGTCTTGTATAGGTGACTTCCAAGTCAGCCGTGTTGCATGGGGGACATTGTGCTGGTTGTCTTGTATAGGTGACTTCCAAGTCAGCCATATTGCTTGGGGGACATTGTGCTGGTGGCCATGTTCTATAGGTGACTTCCAAGTCAGCCATATTGCTTGGGGGACATTGTGCTGGTTGCCATGTTGTATAGGTGACTTCCAAGTCAGCCATATTGCATGGGGGACATTGTGCTGGTTGTCTTGTATAGGTGACTTCCAAGTCAGCCATATTGCATGGGGGACATTGTGCTGGTTGCCATGTTGTATAGGTGACTTCCAAGTCAGCCATATTGCTTGGGGGACATTGTGCTGGTTGTATTGTATAGGTGACTTCCAAGTCAGCCATATTGCATGGGGGACATTGTGCTGGTTGTCTTGTATAGGTGACTTCCAAGTCAGCCATATTGCTTGGGGGACATTGTGCTGGTGGCCATGTCCTATAGGTAACTTCCAAGTCAGCCATATTGCATGGGGGACATTGTGCTGGTTGTATTGTATAGGTGACTTCCAAGTCAGCCATATTGCATGGGGGACATTGTGCTGGTTGTCTTGTATAGGTGACTTCCAAGTCAGCCATATTGCTTGGGGGACATTGTGCTGGTTGTATTGTATAGGTGACTTCCAAGTCAGCCATATTGCATGGGGGACATTGTGCTGGTTGCCATGTTGTATAGGTGACTTCCAAGTCAGCCATATTGCATGGGGGACATTGTGCTGGTGGCCATGTTCTATAGGTGACTTCCAAGTCAGCCATATTGCATTTGCGACATTGTGCTGGTTGCATTGTATAGGTGACTTCCAAGTCAGCCATATTGCATGGGATACATTGTGCTGGTTGTATTGTATAGGTGACTTCCAAGTGAGCCATATTGCTTGGGGGACATTGAGCTGGTGGCCATGTTCTATAGGTGTCTTCCAAGTCAGCCATATTGCATGGGGGACATTGTGCTGGTTGCCATGTCCTATAGGTGACTTCCAAGTCAGCCATATTGCATGG
This sequence comes from Petromyzon marinus, assembly GCF_048934315.1. NCBI lineage: Eukaryota > Metazoa > Chordata > Hyperoartia > Petromyzontiformes > Petromyzontidae > Petromyzon > Petromyzon marinus. Next base: position 35,118 of record NW_027422924.1, on the reverse strand, counting down.
GGGACATTGTGCTGGTTGTCTTGTATAGGTGACTTCCAAGTCAGCCATATTCCTTGGGGGACATTGTGCTGGTTGCCATGTTCTATAGGTGACTTCCAAGTCAGCCATATTGCTTGGGGGACATTGTGCTGGTGGCCATGTTCTATAGGTGACTTCCAAGTCAGCCATATTGCTTGGGGGACATTGTGCTGGTTGCCATGTTGTATAGGTGACTTCCAAGTCAGCCATATTGCATGGGGGACATTGTGCTGGTGGCCATGTTCTATAGGTGACTTCCAAGTCAGCCATTTTGCATGGGGGACATTGTGCTGGTTGCCATGTTGTATAGGTGACTTCTAAGTCAGCCATATTGCATGGGGGACATTGTGCTGGTTGTATTGTATAGGTGACTTCCAAGTCAGCCATATTGCATGGGGGACATTGTGCTGGTTGCCATGTCCTATAGGTGACTTCCAAGTCAGCCATATTGCATGGGGGAAATTGTGCTGGTTGTCTTGTATAGGTGACTTCCAAGTCAGCCATATTGCTTGGGGGACATTGTGCTGGTTGCCATGTTCTATAGGTGACTTTCAAGTCAGTCATATTGCATGCGGGACATTGTGCTGGTGGCCATGTTCTATAGGTGACTTCCAAGTCAGCCATATTGCTTGGGGGACATTGTGCTGGTTGTATTGTATAGGTGACTTCCAAGTCAGCCATATTGCATGGGGGACATTGTGCTGGTTGCCATGTTGTATAGGTGACTTCCAAGTGAGCCATATTGCTTGGGGGACATTGTGCTGGTTGTGTTGTATAGGTGACTTCCAAGTCAGCCATTTTGCATGGGGGACATTGTGCTGGTTGTCTTGTATAGGTGACTTCCAAGTCAGCCGTGTTGCATGGGGGACATTGTGCTGGTTGTATTGTATAGGTGACTTCCAAGTCAGCTATGTTGCATGGGGGACATTGTGCTGGTTGTCTTGTATAGGTGACTTCCAAGTCAGCCATATTGCTTGGGGGACATTGTGCTGATGGCCATGTCCTATAGGTGACTTCCAAGTCAGCCATATTGCATGGGGGACATTGTGCTGGTTGTATTGTATAGGTGACTTCCAAGTCAGCCATATTGCTTGGGGGACATTGTGCTGGTTGCCATTTTCTATAGGTGACTTCCAAGTCAGCCATATTGCATGGGGGACATTGTGCTGGTTGTATTGTATAGGTGACTTCCAAGTCAGCCATATTGCATGGGGGACATTGTGCTGGTTGTATATATAGGTGACTTCCAAGTCAGCCATATTGCATGGGGGACATTGTGCTGGTTGCCATGTCCTATAGGTGACTTCCAAGTCAGCCATATTGCATGGGGGACATTGTGCTGGTTGTCTTGTATAGGTGACTTCCAAGTCAGCCATATTGCTTGGGGGACATTGTGCTGGTTGCCATGTTCTATAGGTGATTTCCAAGTTCACCATATTGCTTGGGGGACATTGTGCTGGTGGCCATGTTCTATAGGTGACTTCCAAGTCAGCCATATTGCTTGGGGGACATTGTGCTGGTTGTCATGTTGTATAGGTGACTTCCAAGTCAGCCATATTGCATGGGGAACATTGTGCTGGTGGCCATGTTCTATAGGTGACTTCCAAGTCAGCCATATTGCATGAGGGACATTGTGCTGGTTGTCTTGTATAGGTGACTTCCAAGTCAGCCATATTGCATGGGGGACATTGTGCTGGTGGCCATGTTCTATAGGTGACTTCCAAGTCAGCCATATTGCTTGGGGGACATTGTGCTGGTTGTATTGTATAGGTGACTTCCAAGTCAGCCATATTGCATTGGGGACATTGTGCTGGTTGCCATGTTGTATAGGTGACTTCCAAGTGAGCCATATTGCATGGGGGACATTGTGCTGGTTGTATTGTATAGGTGACTTCCAAGTCAGCCATTTTGAATGGGGGACATTGTGCTGGTTGCCATGTCCTATAGGTGACTTCCAAGTCAGCCATATTGCATGGGGGACATTGTGCTGGTTGTCTTGTATAGGTGACTTCCAAGTCAGCCGTGTTGCATGGGGGACATTGTGCTGGTTGCCATGTTCTATAGGTGACTTCCACGTCAGCCATATTGCATGGGGGACATTGTGCTGGTTGCCATGTTGTATAGGTGACTTCCAAGTGAGCCATATTGCTTGGGGGACATTGTGCTGGTTGCCATGTTGTATAGGTGACTTCCAAGTCAGCCATATTGCATGGGGGACATTGTGCTGGTTGTCTTGTATAGGTGACTTCCAAGTCAGCCATATTGCTTGGAGGACATTGTGCTGGTTGTCTTGTATAGGTGACTTCCAAGTCAGCCATATTACATGGGGGAAATTGTGCTGGTTGCCATGTTGTATAGGTGACTTCCAAGTTCACCATATTGCTTGGGGGACATTGTGCTGGTGGCCATGTTCTATAGGTGACTTCCAAGTCAGCCATATTGCTTGGGGGACATTGTGCTGGTTGCCATGTTGTATAGGTGACTTCCAAGTCAGCCATATTGCATGGGGGACATTGTGCTGGTGGCCATGTTCTATAGATGACTTCCAAGTCAGCCATATTGCATGGGGGACATTGTGCTGGTTGTCTTGTATAGGTGACTTCCAAGTCAGCCATATTGCATGGGGGACATTGTGCTGGTGGCCATGTTCTATAGGTGACTTCCAAGTCAGCCATATTGCTTGGGGGACATTGTGCTGGTTGTATTGTATAGGTGACTTCCAAGTCAGCCATATTGCATGGGGGACATTGTGCTGGTTGCCATGTTGTATAGGTGACTTCCAAGTGAGCCATATTGCATGGGGGACATTGTGCTGGTTGTATTGTATAGGTGACTTCCAAGTCAGCCATATTGCTTGGGGGACATTGTGCTGGTTGCCATGTTCTATAGGTGACTTCCAAGTCAGCCATATTGCATGGGGGACATTGTGCTGGTTGCCATGTTCTATAGGTGACTTCCAAGTCAGCCATATTGCATGGGGGACATTGTGCTGGTGGCCATGTTCTATAGGTGACTTCCAAGTCAGCCATATTGCATGGGGGACATTGTGCTGGTTGTCTTGTATAGGTGACTTCCAAGTCAGCCATATTGCTTGGGGGACATTGTGCTGGTTGCCATGTTCTATAGGTGACTTCCAAGTTCACCATATTGCTTGGGGGACATTGTGCTGGTGGCCATGTTCTATAGGTGACTTCCACGTCAGCCATATTGCATGGGGGACATTGTGCTGGTTGCCATGTTGTATAGGTGACTTCCAAGTCAGCCATATTGTATGGGGGACATTGTGCTGGTGGCCATGTTCTATAGGTGACTTCCAAGTCAGCCATATTGCATGGGGGACATTGTGCTGGTTGTCTTGTATAAGTGACTTCCAAGTCAGCCATATTGCATGGGGGACATTGTGCTGGTGGCCATGTTCTATAGGTGACTTCCAAGTCAGCCATATTGCTTGGGGGACATTGTGCTGGTTGTATTGTATAGGTGACTTCCAAGTCAGCCATATTGCATGGGGGACATTGTGCTGGTTGCCATGTTGTATAGGTGACTTCCAAGTGAGCCATATTGCATGGGGGACATTGTGCTGGTTGTATTGTATAGGTGACTTCCAAGTCAGCCATTTTGAATGGGGGACATTGTGCTGGTTGCCATGTCCTATAGGTGACTTCCAAGTCAGCCATATTGCATGGGGGAAATTGTGCTGGTTGTCTTGTATAGGTGACTTCCAAGTCAGCCATATTACATGGGGGACATTGTGCTGGTTGTCTTGTATAGGTGACTTCCAAGTCAGCCATATTGCTTGGGGGACATTGTGCTGGTTGCCATGTTCTATAGGTGACTTCCAAGTCAGCCATATTGCATGGGGGACATTGTGCTGGTTGCCATGTTCTATAGGTGACTTCCAAGTCAGCCATATTGCATGGGGGACATTGTGCTGGTGGCCATGTTCTTTAGGTGACTTCCAAGTCAGCCATATTGCATAGGGGACATTGTGCTGGTTGTCTTGTATAGGTGACTTCCAAGTCAGCCATATTGCTTGGGGGACATTGTGCTGGTTGCCATGTTCTATAGGTGACTACCAAGTCAGCCATATTGCATGGGGGACATTGTGCTGGTTGCCATGTTCTATAGGTGACTTCCAAGTCAGCCATATTGCATGGGGGACATTGTGCTGGTGGCCATGTTCTATAGGTGACTTCCAAGTCAGCCATATTGCATGGGGGACATTGTGCTGGTTGTAATGTATAGGTGACTTCCAAGTCAGCCATATTGCATGGGGGACATTGTGCTGATGGCCATGTTCTATAGGTGACTTCCAAGTCAGCCATATTGCTTGGGGGACATTGTGCTGGTTGTATTGTATAGGTGACTTCCAAGTCAGCCATATTGCATGGGGGACATTGTGCTGGTTGCCAGACTTCCAAGTCAGCCATATTGCATGGGGGACATTGTGCTGGTTGTATTGTATAGGTGACTTCCAAGTCAGCCATATTGCTTGGGGGACATTGTGCTGGTTGCCATGTTCTATAGGTGACTTCCAAGTCAGCCATATTGCATGGGGGACATTGTGCTGGTTGCCATGTTCTATAGGTGACTTCCAAGTCAGCCATATTGCATGGGGGACATTGTGCTGGTGGCCATGTTCTATAGGTGACTTCCAAGTCAGCCATATTGCATGGGGGACATTGTGCTGGTTGTCTTGTATAGGTGACTTCCAAGTCAGCCATATTGCTTGGGGGACATTGTGCTGGTTGCCATGTTCTATAGGTGACTTCCAAGTTCACCATATTGCTTGGGGGACATTGTGCTGGTGGCCATGTTCTATAGGTGACTTCCAAGTCAGCCATATTGCTTGGGGGACATTGTGCTGGTTGCCATGTTGTATAGGTGACTTCCAAGTCAGCCATATTGCATGGGGGACATTGTGCTGGTGGCCATGTTCTATAGGTGACTTCCAAGTCAGCCATATTGCATGGGGGACATTGTGCTGGTTGTCTTGTATAAGTGACTTCCAAGTCAGCCATATTGCATGGGGGACATTGTGCTGGTGGCCATGTTCTATAGGTGACTTCCAAGTCAGCCATATTGCTTGGGGGACATTGTGCTGGTTGTATTGTATAGGTGACTTCCAAGTCAGCCATATTGCATGGGGGACATTGTGCTGGTTGCCATGTTGTATAGGTGACTTCCAAGTGAGCCATATTGCATGGGGGACATTGTGCTGGTTGTATTGTATAGGTGACTTCCAAGTCAGCCATTTTGAATGGGGGACATTGTGCTGGTTGCCATGTCCTATAGGTGACTTCCAAGTCAGCCATATTGCATGGGGGAAATTGTGCTGGTTGTCTTGTATAGGTGACTTCCAAGTCAGCCATATTACATGGGGGACATTGTGCTGGTTGTCTTGTATAGGTGACTTCCAAGTCAGCCATATTGCTTGGGGGACATTGTGCTGGTTGCCATGTTCTATAGGTGACTTCCAAGTCAGCCATATTGCATGGGGGACATTGTGCTGGTTGCCATGTTCTATAGGTGACTTCCAAGTCAGCCATATTGCATGGGGGACATTGTGCTGGTGGCCATGTTCTATAGGTGACTTCCAAGTCAGCCATATTGCATGGGGGACATTGTGCTGGTTGTCTTGTATAGGTGACTTCCAAGTCAGCCATATTGCTTGGGGGACATTGTGCTGGTTGCCATGTTCTATAGGTGACTTCCAAGTCAGCCATATTGCATGGGGGACATTGTGCTGGTTGCCATGTTCTATAGGTGACTTCCAAGTCAGCCATATTGCATGGGGGACATTGTGCTGGTGGCCATGTTCTATAGGTGACTTCCAGGTCAGCCATATTGCATGGGGGACATTGTGCTGGTTGTAATGTATAGGTGACTTCCAAGTCAGCCATATTGCATGGGGGACATTGTGCTGATGGCCATGTTCTATAGGTGACTTACAAGTCAGCCATATTGCTTGGGGGACATTGTGCTGGTTGTATTGTATAGGTGACTTCCAAGTCAGCCATATTGCATGGGGGACATTGTGCTGGTTGCCATGTTGTATAGGTGACTTCCAAGTCAGCCATATTGCATGGGGGACATTGTGCTGGTTGCCATGTCCTATAGGTGACTTCCAAGTCAGCCATATTGCATGGGGGACATTGTGCTGGTTGTCTTGTATAGGTGACTTCCAAGTCAGCCATATTGCTTGGGGGACATTGTGCTGGTTGCCATGTTCTATAGGTGACTTCCAAGTTCACCATATTGCTTGGGGGACATTGTGCTGGTGGCCATGTTCTATAGGTGACTTCCAAGTCAGCCATATTGCTTGGGGGACATTGTGCTGGTTGCCATGTTGTATAGGTGACTTCCAAGTCAGCCATATTGCATGGGGGACATTGTGCTGGTGGCCATGTTCTATAGGTGACTTCCAAATCAGCCATATTGCATGGGGGACATTGTGCTGGTTGTCTTGTATAAGTGACTTCCAAGTCAGCCATATTGCATGGGGGACATTGTGCTGGTGGCCATGTTCTATAGGTGACTTCCAAGTCAGCCATATTGCTTGGGGTACATTGTGCTGGTTGTATTGTATAGGTGACTTCCAAGTCAGCCATATTGCATGGGGGACATTGTGCTGGTTGCCATGTTGTATAGGTGACTTCCAAGTGAGCCATATTGCATGGGGGACATTGTGCTGGTTGTATTGTATAGGTGACTTCCAAGTCAGCCATTTTGAATGGGGGACATTGTGCTGGTTGCCATGTCCTATAGGTGACTTCCAAGTCAGCCATATTGCATGGGGGAAATTGTGCTGGTTGTCTTGTATAGGTGACTTCCAAGTCAGCCATATTGCTTGGGGGACATTGTGCTGGTTGCCATGTTCTATAGGTGACTTCCAAGTCAGCCATATTACATGGGGGACATTGTGCTGGTTGTCTTGTATAGGTGACTTCCAAGTCAGCCATATTGCTTGGGGGACATTGTGCTGGTTGCCATGTTCTATAGGTGACTTCCAAGTCAGCCATATTGCATGGGGGACATTGTGCTGGTTGCCATGTTCTATAGGTGACTTCCAAGTCAGCCATATTGCATGGGGGACATTGTGCTGGTGGCCATGTTCTATAGGTGACTTCCAAGTCAGCCATATTGCATGGGGGACATTGTGCTGGTTGTCTTGTATAGGTGACTTCCAAGTCAGCCATATTGCATGGGGGACATTGTGCTGGTGGCCATGTTCTATAGGTGACTTCCAAGTCAGCCATATTGCTTGGGGGACATTGTGCTGGTTGTATTGTATAGGTGACTTCCAAGTCAGCCATATTGCTTGGGGGACATTGTGCTGGTGGCCATGTTCTATAGGTGACTTCCAAGTCAGCCATATTGCTTGGGGGACATTGTGCTGGTTGCCATGTTGTATAGGTGACTTCCAAGTCAGCCATATTGCATGGGGGACATTGTGCTGGTTGTCTTGTATAGGTGACTTCCAAGTCAGCCATATTGCATGGGGGACATTGTGCTGGTTGCCATGTTGTATAGGTGACTTCCAAGTCAGCCATATTGCTTGGGGGACATTGTGCTGGTTGTATTGTATAGGTGACTTCCAAGTCAGCCATATTGCATGGGGGACATTGTGCTGGTTGTCTTGTATAGGTGACTTCCAAGTCAGCCATATTGCTTGGGGGACATTGTGCTGGTGGCCATGTCCTATAGGTGACTTCCAAGTCAGCCATATTGCATGGGGGACATTGTGCTGGTTGTATTGTATAGGTGACTTCCAAGTCAGCCATATTGCATGGGGGACATTGTGCAGGTTGTCTTGTATAGGTGACTTCCAAGTCAGCCATATTGCTTGGGGGACATTGTGCTGGTTGTATTGTATAGGTGACTTCCAAGTCAGCCATATTGCATGGGGGACATTGTGCTGGTTGCCATGTTGTATAGGTGACTTCCAAGTCAGCCATATTGCATGGGGGACATTGTGCTGGTGGCCATGTTCTATAGGTGACTTCCAAGTCAGCCATATTGCATTTGGGACATTGTGCTGGTTGTATTGTATAGGTGACTTCCAAGTCAGCCATATTGCATGGGGGACATTGTGCTGGTTGGCATGTTGTATAGGTGACTTCCAAGTCAGCCATATTGCATGGGGGACATTGTGCTGGTTGCCATGTCCTATAGGTGACTTCCAAGTCAGCCATATTGCATGGGGGACATTGTGCTGGTTGTCTTGTATAGGTGACTTCCAAGTCAGCCATATTGCTTGGGGGACATTGTGCTGGTTGCCATGTTCTATAGGTGACTTCCAAGTTCACCATATTGCTTGGGGGACATTGTGCTGGTGGCCATGTTCTATAGGTGACTTCCAAGTCAGCCATATTGCTTGGGGGACATTGTGCTGGTTGCCATGTTGTATAGGTGACTTCCAAGTCAGCCATATTGCATGGGGGACATTGTGCTGGTGGCCATGTTCTATAGGTGACTTCCAAATCAGCCATATTGCATGGGGGACATTGTGCTGGTTGTCTTGTATAAGTGACTTCCAAGTCAGCCATATTGCATGGGGGACATTGTGCTGGTGGCCATGTTCTATAGGTGACTTCCAAGTCAGCCATATTGCTTGGGGTACATTGTGCTGGTTGTATTGTATAGGTGACTTCCAAGTCAGCCATATTGCATGGGGGACATTGTGCTGGTTGCCATGTTGTATAGGTGACTTCCAAGTGAGCCATATTGCATGGGGGACATTGTGCTGGTTGTATTGTATAGGTGACTTCCAAGTCAGCCATTTTGAATGGGGGACATTGTGCTGGTTGCCATGTCCTATAGGTGACTTCCAAGTCAGCCATATTGCATGGGGGAAATTGTGCTGGTTGTCTTGTATAGGTGACTTCCAAGTCAGCCATATTGCTTGGGGGACATTGTGCTGGTTGCCATGTTCTATAGGTGACTTCCAAGTCAGCCATATTACATGGGGGACATTGTGCTGGTTGTCTTGTATAGGTGACTTCCAAGTCAGCCATATTGCTTGGGGGACATTGTGCTGGTTGCCATGTTCTATAGGTGACTTCCAAGTCAGCCATATTGCATGGGGGACATTGTGCTGGTTGCCATGTTCTATAGGTGACTTCCAAGTCAGCCATATTGCATGGGGGACATTGAGCTGGTGGCCATGTTCTATAGGTGACTTCCAAGTCAGCCATATTGCATGGGGGACATTGTGCTGGTTGTCTTGTATAGGTGACTTCCAAGTCAGCCATATTGCATGGGGGACATTGTGCTGGTGGCCATGTTCTATAGGTGACTTCCAAGTCAGCCATATTGCTTGGGGGACATTGTGCTGGTTGTATTGTATAGGTGACTTCCAAGTCAGCCATATTGCTTGGGGGACATTGTGCTGGTGGCCATGTTCTATAGGTGACTTCCAAGTCAGCCATATTGCTTGGGGGACATTGTGCTGGTTGCCATGTTGTATAGGTGACTTCCAAGTCAGCCATATTGCATGGGGGACATTGTGCTGGTTGTCTTGTATAGGTGACTTCCAAGTCAGCCATATTGCATGGGGGACATTGTGCTGGTTGCCATGTTGTATAGGTGACTTCCAAGTCAGCCATATTGCTTGGGGGACATTGTGCTGGTTGTATTGTATAGGTGACTTCCAAGTCAGCCATATTGCATGGGGGACATTGTGCTGGTGGCCATGTTCTATAGGTGACTTCCAAGTCAGCCATATTGCTTGGGGGACATTGTGCTGGTTGCCATGTTGTATAGGTGACTTCCAAGTCAGCCATATTGCATGGGGGACATTGTGCTGGTTGTCTTGTATAGGTGACTTCCAAGTCAGCCATATTGCATGGGGGACATTGTGCTGGTTGCCATGTTGTATAGGTGACTTCCAAGTCAGCCATATTGCTTGGGGGACATTGTGCTGGTTGCCATGTTGTATAGGTGACTTCCAAGTCAGCCATATTGCATGGGGGACATTGTGCTGGTTGTCTTGTATAGGTGACTTCCAAGTCAGCCATATTGCATGGGGGACATTGTGCTGGTTGCCATGTTGTATAGGTGACTTCCAAGTCAGCCATATTGCTTGGGGGACATTGTGCTGGTTGTATTGTATAGGTGACTTCCAAGTCAGCCATATTGCATGGGGGACATTGTGCTGGTTGTCTTGTATAGGTGACTTCCAAGTCAGCCATATTGCTTGGGGGACATTGTGCTGGTGGCCATGTCCTATAGGTGACTTCCAAGTCAGCCATATTGCATGGGGGACATTGTGCTGGTTGTATTGTATAGGTGACTTCCAAGTCAGCCATATTGCATGGGGGACATTGTGCAGGTTGTCTTGTATAGGTGACTTCCAAGTCAGCCATATTGCTTGGGGGACATTGTGCTGGTTGTATTGTATAGGTGACTTCCAAGTCAGCCATATTGCATGGGGGACATTGTGCTGGTTGCCATGTTGTATAGGTGACTTCCAAGTCAGCCATATTGCATGGGGGACATTGTGCTGGTGGCCATGTTCTATAGGTGACTTCCAAGTCAGCCATATTGCATTTGGGACATTGTGCTGGTTGTATTGTATAGGTGACTTCCAAGTCAGCCATATTGCATGGGGGACATTGTGCTGGTTGTATTGTATAGGTGACTTCCAAGTGAGCCATATTGCTTGGGGGACATTGTGCTGGTGGCCATGTTCTATAGGTGACTTCCAAGTCAGCCATATTGCATGGGGGACATTGTGCTGGTTGCCATGTCCTATAGGTGACTTCCAAGTCAGCCATATTGCATGGGGGACATTGTGCTGGTGGCCATGTTCTATAGGTGACTTCCAAGTCAGCCATATTGCATTTGGGACATTGTGCTGGTTGTATTGTATGGGTGACTTCCAAGTCAGCCATATTGCATGGGGGACATTGTGCTGGTTATATTGTATAGGTGACTTCCAAGTGAGCCATATTGCTTGGGGGACATTGTGCTGGTGGCCATGTTCTATAGGTGACTTCCAAGTCAGCCATATTGCATGGGGGACATTGTGCTGGTTGCCATGTCCTATAGGTGACTTCCAAGTCAGCCATATTGCATGGGGGACATTGTGCTGGTTGTTTTGTATAGGTGACTTCCAAGTCAGCCATATTGCTTGGGGGACATTGTGCTGGTTGCCATGTTCTATAGGTGACTTCCAAGTCAGCCATATTGCTTGGGGGACATTGTGCTGGTGGCCATGTTCTATAGGTGACTTCCAAGTCAGCCATATTGCATGGGGGAAATTGTGCTGGTTGTCTTGTATAGGTGACTTCCAAGTCAGCCATATTGCATGGGGGACATTGTGCTGGTTGCCATGTCCTATAGGTGACTTCCAAGTCAGCCATATTGCATGGGGGAAATTGTGCTGGTTGTCTTGTATAGGTGACTTCCAAGTCAGCCATATTGCTTGGGGGACATTGTGCTGGTTGCCATGTTCTATAGGTGACTTCCAAGTCAGTCATATTGCATGGGGGACATTGTGCTGGTGGCCATGTTCTATAGGTGACTTCCAAGTCAGCCATATTGCTTGGGGGACATTGTGCTGGTTGTATTGTATAGGTGACTTCCAAGTCAGCCATATTGCATGGGGGACATTGTGCTGGTTGCCATGTTGTATAGGTGACTTCCAAGTGAGCCATATTGCTTTGGGGACATTGTGCTGGTTGTGTTGTATAGGTGACTTCCAAGTCAGCCATATTGCATTGGGGACATTGTGCTGGTTGTCTTGTATAGGTGACTTCCAAGTCAGCCGTGTTGCATGGGGGACATTGTGCTGGTTGTCTTGTATAGGTGACTTCCAAGTCAGCCATATTGCTTGGGGGACATTGTGCTGGTGGCCATATTCTATAGGTGACTTCCAAGTCAGCCATATTGCTTGGGGGACATTGTGCTGGTTGCCATGTTGTATAGGTGACTTCCAAGTCAGCCATATTGCATGGGGGACATTGTGCTGGTTGTCTTGTATAGGTGACTTCCAAGTCAGCCATATTGCATGGGGGACATTGTGCTGGTTGCCATGTTGTATAGGTGACTTCCAAGTCAGCCATATTGCTTGGGGGACATTGTGCTGGTTGTATTGTATAGGTGACTTCCAAGTCAGCCATATTGCATGGGGGACATTGTGCTGGTTGTCTTGTATAGGTGACTTCCAAGTCAGCCATATTGCTTGGGGGACATTGTGCTGGTGGCCATGTCCTATAGGTAACTTCCAAGTCAGCCATATTGCATGGGGAACATTGTGCTGGTTGTATTGTATAGGTGACTTCCAAGTCAGCCATATTGCATGGGGGACATTGTGCTGGTTGTCTTGTATAGGTGACTTCCAAGTCAGCCATATTGCTTGGGGGACATTGTGCTGGTTGTATTGTATAGGTGACTTCCAAGTCAGCCATATTGCATGGGGGACATTGTGCTGGTTGCCATGTTGTATAGGTGACTTCCAAGTCAGCCATATTGCATGGGGGACATTGTGCTGGTGGCCATGTTCTATAGGTGACTTCCAAGTCAGCCATATTGCATTTGCGACATTGTGCTGGTTGTATTGTATAGGTGACTTCCAAGTCAGCCATATTGCATGGGATACATTGTGCTGGTTGTATTGTATAGGTGACTTCCAAGTGAGCCATATTGCTTGGGGGACATTGTGCTGGTGGCCATGTTCTATAGGTGTCTTCCAAGTCAGCCATATTGCATGGGGGACATTGTGCTGGTTGCCATGTCCTATAGGTGACTTCCAAGTCAGCCATATTGCATGGGGGACATTGTGCTGGTTGTCTTGTATAGGTGACTTCCAAGTCAGCCATATTCCTTGGGGGACATTGTGCTGGTTGCCATGTTCTATAGGTGACTTCCAGGTCAGCCATATTGCTTGGGGGACATTGTGCTGGTGGCCATGTTCTATAGGTGACTTCCAAGTCAGCCATATTGCTTGGGGGACATTGTGCTGGTTGCCATGTTGTATAGGTGACTTCCAAGTCAGCCATATTGCTTGGGGGACATTGTGCTGGTTGCCATGTTCTATAGGTGACTTCCAAGTCAGCCATATTACATGGGGGACATTGTGCTGGTTGTCTTGTATAGGTGACTTCCAAGTCAGCCATATTGCTTGGGGGACATTGTGCTGGTTGCCATGTTCTATAGGTGACTTCCAAGTCAGCCATATTGCATGGGGGACATTGTGCTGGTTGCCATGTTCTATAGGTGACTTCCAAGTCAGCTATATTGCATGGGGGACATTGTGCTGGTGGCCATGTTCTATAGGTGACTTCCAAGTCAGCCATATTGCATGGGGGACATTGTGCTGGTTGTCTTGTATAGGTGACTTCCAAGTCAGCCATATTGCATGGGGGACATTGTGCTGGTGGCCATGTTCTTTAGGTGACTTCCAAGTCAGCCATATTGCTTGGGGGACATTGTGCTGGTTGTATTGTATAGGTGACTTCCAAGTCAGCCATATTGCTTGGGGGACATTGTGCTGGTGGCCATGTTCTATAGGTGACTTCCAAGTCAGCCATATTGCTTGGGGGACATTGTGCTGGTTGCCATGTTGTATAGGTGACTTCCAAGTCAGCCATATTGCATGGGGGACATTGTGCTGGTTGTCTTGTATAGGTGACTTCCAAGTCAGCCATATTGCATGGGGGACATTGTGCTGGTTGCCATGTTGTATAGGTGACTTCCAAGTCAGCCATATTGCTTGGGGGACATTGTGCTGGTTGTATTGTATAGGTGACTTCCAAGTCAGCCATATTGCATGGGGGACATTGTGCTGGTTGTCTTGTATAGGTGACTTCCAAGTCAGCCATATTGCTTGGGGGACATTGTGCTGGTGGCCATGTCCTATAGGTGACTTCCAAGTCAGCCATATTGCATGGGGGACATTGTGCTGGTTGTATTGTATAGGTGACTTCCAAGTCAGCCATATTGCATGGGGGACATTGTGCAGGTTGTCTTGTATAGGTGACTTCCAAGTCAGCCATATTGCTTGGGGGACATTTTGCTGGTTGTATTGTATAGGTGACTTCCAAGTCAGCCATATTGCATGGGGGACATTGTGCTGGTTGCCATGTTGTATAGGTGACTTCCAAGTCAGCCATATTGCATGGGGGACATTGTGCTGGTGGCCATGTTCTATAGGTGACTTCCAAGTCAGCCATATTGCATTTGGGACATTGTGCTGGTTGTATTGTATAGGTGACTTCCAAGTCAGCCATATTGCATGGGGGACATTGTGCTGGTTGTATTGTATAGGTGACTTCCAAGTGAGCCATATTGCTTGGGGGACATTGTGCTGGTGGCCATGTTCTATAGGTGACTTCCAAGTCAGCCATATTGCTTGGGGGACATTGTGCTGGTGGCCATGTTCTATAGGTGACTTCCAAGTCAGCCATATTGCATGGGGGAAATTGTGCTGGTTGTCTTGTATAGGTGACTTCCAAGTCAGCCATATTGCTTGGGGGACATTGTGCTCGTTGCCATGTTCTATAGGTGACTTCCAAGTCAGTCATATTGCATGGGGGACATTGTGCTGGTGGCCATGTTCTATAGGTGACTTCCAAGTCAGCCATATTGCTTGGGGGACATTGTGCTGGTTGTATTGTATAGGTGACTTCCAAGTCAGCCATATTGCATGGGGGACATTGTGCTGGTTGCCATGTTGTATAGGTGACTTCCAAGTGAGCCATATTGCTTTGGGGACATTGTGCTGGTTGTGTTGTATAGGTGACTTCCAAGTCAGCCATATTGCATGGGGGACATTGTGCTGGTTGTCTTGTATAGGTGACTTCCAATTCAGCCGTGTTGCATGGGGGACATTGTGCTGGTTGTCTTGTATAGGTGACTTCCAAGTCAGCCATATTGCTTGGGGGACATTGTGCTGGTGGCCATGTTCTATAGGTGACTTCCAAGTCAGCCATATTGCTTGGGGGACATTGTGCTGGTTGCCATGTTGTATAGGTGACTTCCAAGTCAGCCATATTGCATGGGGGACATTGTGCTGGTTGTCTTGTATAGGTGACTTCCAAGTCAGCCATATTGCATGGGGGACATTGTGCTGGTTGCCATGTTGTATAGGTGACTTCCAAGTCAGCCATATTGCATGGGGGACATTGTGCTGGTTGCCATGTCCTATAGGTGACTTCCAAGTCAGCCATATTGCATGGGGGAAATTGTGCTGGTTGTCTTGTATAGGTGACTTCCAAGTCAGCCATATTGCTTGGGGGACATTGTGCTCGTTGCCATGTTCTATAGGTGACTTCCAAGTCAGTCATATTGCATGGGGGACATTGTGCTGGTGGCCATGTTCTATAGGTGACTTCCAAGTCAGCCATATTGCTTGGGGGACATTGTGCTGGTTGTATTGTATAGGTGACTTCCAAGTCAGCCATATTGCATGGGGGACATTGTGCTGGTTGCCATGTTGTATAGGTGACTTCCAAGTGAGCCATATTGCTTTGGGGACATTGTGCTGGTTGTGTTGTATAGGTGACTTCCAAGTCAGCCATATTGCATGGGGGACATTGTGCTGGTTGTCTTGTATAGGTGACTTCCAATTCAGCCGTGTTGCATGGGGGACATTGTGCTGGTTGTCTTGTATAGGTGACTTCCAAGTCAGCCATATTGCTTGGGGGACATTGTGCTGGTGGCCATGTTCTATAGGTGACTTCCAAGTCAGCCATATTGCTTGGGGGACATTGTGCTGGTTGCCATGTTGTATAGGTGACTTCCAAGTTAGCCATATTGCATGGGGGACATTGTGCTGGTTGTCTTGTATAGGTGACTTCCAAGTCAGCCATATTGCATGGGGGACATTGTGCTGGTTGCCATGTTGTATAGGTGACTTCCAAGTCAGCCATATTGCTTGGGGGACATTGTGCTGGTTGTATTGTATAGGTGACTTCCAAGTCAGCCATATTGCATGGGGGACATTGTGCTGGTTGTCTTGTATAGGTGACTTCCAAGTCAGCCATATTGCTTGGGGGACATTGTGCTGGTGGCCATGTCCTATAGGTAACTTCCAAGTCAGCCATATTGCATGGGGGACATTGTGCTGGTTGTATTGTATAGGTGACTTCCAAGTCAGCCATATTGCATGGGGGACATTGTGCTGGTTGTCTTGTATAGGTGACTTCCAAGTCAGCCATATTGCTTGGGGGACATTGTGCTGGTTGTATTGTATAGGTGACTTCCAAGTCAGCCATATTGCATGGGGGACATTGTGCTGGTTGCCATGTTGTATAGGTGACTTCCAAGTCAGCCATATTGCATGGGGGACATTGTGCTGGTGGCCATGTTCTATAGGTGACTTCCAAGTTAGCCATATTGCATTTGCGACATTGTGCTGGTTGTATTGTATAGGTGACTTCCAAGTCAGCCATATTGCATGGGATACATTGTGCTGGTTGTATTGTATAGGTGACTTCCAAGTGAGCCATATTGCTTGGGGGACATTGTGCTGGTGGCCATGTTCTATAGGTGTCTTCCAAGTCAGCCATATTGCATGGGGGACATTGTGCTGGTTGCCATGTCCTATAGGTGACTTCCAAGTCAGCCATATTGCATGGGGGACATTGTGCTGGTTGTCTTGTATAGGTGACTTCCAAGTCAGCCATATTCCTTGGGGGACATTGTGCTGGTTGCCATGTTCTATAGGTGACTTCCAGGTCAGCCATATTGCTTGGGGGACATTGTGCTGGTGGCCATATTCTATAGGTGACTTCCAAGTCAGCCATATTGCTTGGGGGACATTGTGCTGGTTGCCATGTTGTATAGGTGACTTCCAAGTCAGCCATATTGCATGGGGGACATTGTGCTGGTGGCCATGTTCTATAGGTGACTTCCAAGTCAGCCATTTTGCATGGGGGACATTGTGCTGGTTGCCATGTTGTATAGGTGACTTCTAAGTCAGCCATATTGCATGGGGGACATTGTCCTGGTTGTATTGTATAGGTGACTTCCAAGTCAGCCATATTGCATGGGGGACATTGTGCTGGTTGCCATGTCCTATAGGTGACTTCCAAGTCAGCCATATTGCATGGGGGAAATTGTGCTGGTTGTCTTGTATAGGTGACTTCCAAGTCAGCCATATTGCTTGGGGGACATTTTGCTGGTTGCCATGTTCTATAGGTGACTTCCAAGTCAGTCATATTGCATGGGGGACATTGTGCTGGTGGCCATGTTCTATAGGTGACTTCCAAGTCAGCCATATTGCTTGGGGGACATTGTGCTGGTTGTATTGTATAGGTGACTTCCAAGTCAGCCATATTGCATGGGGGACATTGTGCTGGTTGCCATGTTGTATAGGTGACTTCCAAGTGAGCCATATTGCTTGGGGGACATTGTGCTGGTTGTGTTGTATAGGTGACTTCCAAGTCAGCCATATTGCATGGGGGACATTGTGCTGGTTGTCTTGTATAGGTGACTTCCAAGTCAGCCGTGTTGCATGGGGGACATTGTGCTGGTTGTCTTGTATAGGTGACTTCCAAGTCAGCCATATTTCTTGGGGGACATTGTGCTGGTGGCCATGTTCTATAGGTGACTTCCAAGTCAGCCATATTGCTTGGGGGACATTGTGCTGGTTGCCATGTTGTATAGGTGACTTCCAAGTCAGCCATATTGCATGGGGGACATTGTGCTGGTTGTCTTGTATAGGTGACTTCCAAGTCAGCCATATTGCATGGGGGACATTGTGCTGGTTGCCATGTTGTATAGGTGACTTCCAAGTCAGCCATATTGCTTGGGGGACATTGTGCTGGTTGTATTGTATAGGTGACTTCCAAGTCAGCCATATTGCTTGGGGGACATTGTGCTGATGGCCATGTCCTATAGGTGACTTCCAAGTCAGCCATATTGCATGGGGGACATTGTGCTGGTTGTATTGTATAGGTGACTTCCAAGTCAGCCATATTGCTTGGGGGACATTGTACTGGTTGCCATTTTCTATAGGTGACTTCCAAGTCAGCCATATTGCATGGGGGACATTGTGCTGGTTGTATTGTATAGGTGACTTCCAAGTCAGCCATATTGCATGGGGGACATTGTGCTGGTTGTATATATAGGTGACTTCCAAGTCAGCCATATTGCATGGGGGACATTGTGCTGGTTGCCATGTCCTATAGGTGACTTCCAAGTCAGCCATATTGCATGGGGGACATTGTGCTGGTTGTCTTGTATAGGTGACTTCCAAGTCAGCCATATTGCTTTGGGGACATTGTGCTGGTTGCAATGTTCTATAGGTGACTTCCAAGTTCACCATATTGCTTGGGGGACATTGTGCTGGTGGCCATGTTCTATAGGTGACTTCCAAGTCAGCCATATTGCTTGGGGGACATTGTGCTGGTTGCCATGTTGTATAGGTGACTTCCAAGTCAGCCATATTGCATGGGGGACATTGTGCTGGTGGCCATGTTCTATAGGTGACTTCCAAGTCAGCCATATTGCATGAGGGACATTGTGCTGGTTGTCTTGTATAGGTGACTTCCAAGTCAGCCATATTGCATGGGGGACATTGTGCTGGTGGCCATGTTCTATAGGTGACTTCCAAGTCAGCCATATTGCTTGGGGGACATTGTGCTGGTTGTATTGTATAGGTGACTTCCAAGTCAGCCATATTGCATTGGGGACATTGTGCTGGTTGCCATGTTGTATAGGTGACTTCCAAGTGAGCCATATTGCATGGGGGACATTGTGCTGGTTGTATTGTATAGGTGACTTCCAAGTCAGCCATTTTGAATGGGGGACATTGTGCTGGTTGCCATGTCCAATAGGTGACTTCCAAGTCAGCCATATTGCATGGGGGAAATTGTGCTGGTTGTCTTGTATAGGTGACTTCCAAGTCAGCCATATTGCTTGGGGGACATTGTGCTGGTTGCCATGTTCTATAGGTGACTTCCAAGTCAGCCATATTACATGGGAGACATTGTGCTGGTTGTCTTGTATAGGTGACTTCCAAGTCAGCCATATTGCTTAGGGGACATTGTGCTGGTTGCCATGTTCTATAGGTGACTTCCAAGTCAGCCATATTGCATGGGGGACATTGTGCTGGTTGCCATGTTCTATAGGTGACTTCCAAGTCAGCCATATTGCATGGGGGACATTGTGCTGGTGGCCATGTTCTATAGGTGACTTCCAAGTCAGCCATATTGCATGGGGGACATTGTGCTGGTTGTCTTGTATAGGTGACTTCCAAGTCAGCCATATTGCATGGGGGACATTGTGCTGGTGGCCATGTTCTATAGGTGACTTCCAAGTCAGCCATATTGCTTGGGGGACATTGTGCTGGTTGTATTGTATAGGTGACTTCCAAGTCAGCCATATTGCATGGGGGACATTGTGCTGGTTGCCATGTTGTATAGGTGACTTCCAAGTCAGCCATATTGCATGGGGGACATTGTGCTGGTGGCCATGTTCTATAGGTGACTTCCAAGTCAGCCATATTGCATGGGGGACATTGTGCTGGTTGCCATGTTGTATAGGTGACTTCCAAGTCAGCCATATTGCATGGGGGACATTGTGCTGGTTGTGTTGTATAGGTGATTTCCAAGTCAGCCATATTGCATGGGGGACATTGTGCTGGTTGTCTTGTATAGGTGACTTCCAAGTCAGCCGTGTTGCATGGGGGACATTGTGCTGGTGGCCATGTTCTATAGGTGACTTCCAAGTCAGCCATATTGCATGGGGGACATTGTGCTGGTTGCCATGTTGTATAGGTGACTTCCAAGTGAGCCATATTGCTTGGGGGACATTGTGCTGGTTGCCATGTTGTATAGGTGACTTCCAAGTCAGCCATATTGCATGGGGGACATTGTGCTGGTTGTCTTGTATAGGTGACTTCCAAGTCAGCCATATTGCTTGGAGGACATTGTGCTGGTTGTCTTGTATAGGTGACTTCCAAGTCAGCCATATTACATGGGGGAAATTGTGCTGGTTGCCATGTTGTATAGGTGACTTCCAAGTTCACCATATTGCTTGGGGGACATTGTGCTGGTGGCCATGTTCTATAGGTGACTTCCAAGTCAGCCATATTGCTTGGGGGACATTGTGCTGGTTGCCATGTTGTATAGGTGACTTCCAAGTCAGCCATATTGCATGGGGGACATTGTGCTGGTGGCCATGTTCTATAGGTGACTTCCAAGTCAGCCATATTGCATGGGGGACATTGTGCTGGTTGTCTTGTATAGGTGACTTCCAAGTCAGCCATATTGCATGGGGGACATTGTGCTGGTGGCCATGTTCTATAGGTGACTTCCAAGTCAGCCATATTGCTTGGGGGACATTGTGCTGGTTGTATAGTATAGGTGACTTCCAAGTCAGCCATATTGCATGGGGGACATTGTGCTGGTTGCCATGTTGTATAGGTGACTTCCAAGTGAGCCATATTGCATGGGGGACATTGTGCTGGTTGTATTGTATAGGTGACTTCCAAGTCAGCCATATTGCTTGGGGGACATTGTGCTGGTTGCCATGTTCTATAGGTGACTTCCAAGTCAGCCATATTGCATGGGGGACATTGTGCTGGTTGCCATGTTCTATAGGTGACTTCCAAGTCAGCCATATTGCATGGGGGACATTGTGCTGGTGGCCATGTTCTATAGGTGACTTCCAAGTCAGCCATATTGCATGGGGGACATTGTGCTGGTTGTCTTGTATAGGTGACTTCCAAGTCAGCCATATTGCTTGGGGGACATTGTGCTGGTTGCCATGTTCTATAGGTGACTTCCAAGTTCACCATATTGCTTGGGGGACATTGTGCTGGTGGCCATGTTCTATAGGTGACTTCCAAGTCAGCCATATTGCTTGGGGGACATTGTGCTGGTTGCCATGTTGTATAGGTGACTTCCAAGTCAGCCATATTGCATGGGGGACATTGTGCTGGTGGCCATGTTCTATAGGTGACTTCCAAGTCAGCCATATTGCATGGGGGACATTGTGCTGGTTGTCTTGTATAAGTGACTTCCAAGTCAGCCATATTGCATGGGGGACATTGTGCTGGTGGCCATGTTCTATAGGTAACTTCCAAGTCAGCCATATTGCTTGGGGGACATTGTGCTGGTTGTATTGTATAGGTGACTTCCAAGTCAGCCATATTGCATGGGGGACATTGTGCTGGTTGCCATGTTGTATAGGTGACTTCCAAGTGAGCCATATTGCATGGGGGACATTGTGCTGGTTGTATTGTATAGGTGACTTCCAAGTCAGCCATTTTGAATGGGGGACATTGTGCTGGTTGCCATGTCCTATAGGTGACTTCCAAGTCAGCCATATTGCATGGGGGAAATTGTGCTGGTTGTCTTGTATAGGTGACTTCCAAGTCAGCCATATTACATGGGGGACATTGTGCTGGTTGTCTTGTATAGGTGACTTCCAAGTCAGCCATATTGCTTGGGGGACATTGTGCTGGTTGCCATGTTCTATAGGTGACTTCCAAGTCAGCCATATTGCATGGGGGACATTGTGCTGGTTGCCATGTTCTATAGGTGACTTCCAAGTCAGCCATATTGCATGGGGGACATTGTGCTGGTGGCCATGTTCTATAGGTGACTTCCAAGTCAGCCATATTGCATGGGGGACATTGTGCTGGTTGTCTTGTATAGGTGACTTCCAAGTCAGCCATATTGCTTGGGGGACATTGTGCTGGTTGCCATGTTCTATAGGTGACTTCCAAGTCAGCCATATTGCATGGGGGACATTGTGCTGGTTGCCATGTTCTATAGGTGACTTCCAAGTCAGCCATATTGCATGGGGGACATTGTGCTGGTGGCCATGTTCTATAGATGACTTCCAAGTCAGCCATATTGCATGGGGGACATTGTGCTGGTTGTAATGTATAGGTGACTTCCAAGTCAGCCATATTGCATGGGGGACATTGTGCTGATGGCCATGTTCTATAGGTGACTTCCAAGTCAGCCATATTGCTTGGGGGACATTGTGCTGGTTGTATTGTATAGGTGACTTCCAAGTCAGCCATATTGCATGGGGGACATTGTGCTGGTTGCCATGTTGTATAGGTGACTTCCTAGTCAGCCATATTGCATGGGGGACATTGTGCTGGTTGCCATGTCCTATAGGTGACTTCCAAGTCAGCCATATTGCATGGGGGACATTGTGCTGGTTGTCTTGTATAGGTGACTTCCAAGTCAGCCATATTGCTTGGGGGACATTGTGCTGGTTGCCATGTTCTATAGGTGACTTCCAAGTTCACCATATTGCTTGGGGGACATTGTGCTGGTGGCCATGTTCTATAGGTGACTTCCACGTCAGCCATATTGCTTGGGGGACATTGTGCTGGTTGCCATGTTGTATAGGTGACTTCCAAGTCAGCCATATTGCATGGGGGACATTGTGCTGGTGGCCATGTTCTATAGGTGACTTCCAAATCAGCCATATTGCATGGGGGACATTGTGCTGGTTGTCTTGTATAAGTGACTTCCAAGTCAGCCATATTGCATGGGGGACATTGTGCTGGTGGCCATGTTCTATAGGTGACTTCCAAGTCAGCCATATTGCTTGGGGTACATTGTGCTGGTTGTATTGTATAGGTGACTTCCAAGTCAGCCATATTGCATGGGGGACATTGTGCTGGTTGCCATGTTGTATAGGTGACTTCCAAGTGAGCCATATTGCATGGGGGACATTGTGCTGGTTGTATTGTATAGTTGACTTCCAAGTCAGCCATTTTGAATGGGGGACATTGTGCTGGTTGCCATGTCCTATAGGTGACTTCCAAGTCAGCCATATTGCATGGGGGAAATTGTGCTGGTTGTCTTGTATAGGTGACTTCCAAGTCAGCCATATTGCTTGGGGGACATTGTGCTGGTTGCCATGTTCTATAGGTGACTTCCAAGTCAGCCATATTACATGGGGGACATTGTGCTGGTTGTCTTGTATAGGTGACTTCCAAGTCAGCCATATTGCTTGGGGGACATTGTGCTGGTTGCCATGTTCTATAGGTGACTTCCAAGTCAGCCATATTGCATGGGGGACATTGTGCTGGTTGCCATGTTCTATAGGTGACTTCCAAGTCAGCCATATTGCATGGGGGACATTGTGCTGGTGGCCATGTTCTATAGGTGACTTCCAAGTCAGCCATATTGCATGGGGGACATTGTGCTGGTTGTCTTGTATAGGTGACTTCCAAGTCAGCCATATTGCATGGGGGACATTGTGCTGGTGGCCATGTTCTATAGGTGACTTCCAAGTCAGCCATATTGCTTGGGGGACATTGTGCTGGTTGTATTGTATAGGTGACTTCCAAGTCAGCCATATTGCATGGGGGACATTGTGCTGGTTGCCATGTTGTATAGGTGACTTCCAAGTCAGCCATATTGCATGGGGGACATTGTGCTGCTGGCCATGTTCTATAGGTGACTTCCAAGTCAGCCATAATGCATGGGGGACATTGTGCTGGTTGCCATGTTGTATAGGTGACTTCCAAGTCAGCCATATTGCATGGGGGACATTGTGCTGGTTGCCATGTTGTATAGGTGACTTCCAAGTGAGCCATATTGCTTGGGGGACATTGTGCTCGTTGTGTTTTATAGGTGACTTCCAAGTCAGCCATATTGCATGGGGGACATTGTGCTGGTTGTCTTGTATAGGTGACTTCCAAGTCAGCCGTGTTGCATGGGGGACATTGTGCTGGTGGCCATGTTCTATAGGTGACTTCCAAGTCAGCCATATTGCATGGGGGACATTGTGCTGGTTGCCATGTTGTATAGGTGACTTCCAATTGAGCCATATTGCTTGGGGGACATTGTGCTGGTTGCCATGTTGTATAGGTGACTTCCAAGTCAGCCATATTGCATGGGGGACATTGTGCTGGTTGTCTTGTATACGTGACTTCCAAGTCAGCCATATTGCTTGGAGGACATTGTGCTGGTTGTCTTGTATAGGTGACTTCCAAGTCAGCCATATTACATGGGGGAAATTGTGCTGGTTGCCATGTTGTATAGGTGACTTCCAAGTCAGCCATATTGCATGGGGGACATTGTGCTGGTTGCCATGTTGTATAGGTGACTTCCAAGTCAGCCATATTGCATGGGGGACATTGTGCTGGTTGCCATGTTGTATAGGTGACTTCCAAGTGAGCCATATTGCATGGGGGACATTGTGCTGGTTGTCTTGTATAGGTGACTTCCAAGTCAGCCATATTGCATGGGGGACATTGTGCTGGTTGTATTGTATAGGTGACTTCCAAGTCAGCCATATTGCATGGGGGACATTGTGCTGGTTGTATTGTATAGGTGACTTCCAAGTGAGCCATATTGCATGGGGGACATTGTGCTGGTGGCCATGTTCTATAGGTGACATCCAAGTCAGCCATATTGCATGGGGGACATTGTGCTGGTTGTGTTGTTTAGGTGACTCCCAAGTTAGCCATATTGCTTGGGGGACATTGTGCTGGTTGCTATGTTCTATAGGTGACTTCCAAGTCAGCCATATTGCATGGGGGACATTGTGCTGGTTGCCATGTTCTATAGGTGACTTCCAAGTCAGCCATATTGCATGGGGGACATTGTGCTGGTGGCCATGTTCTATAGGTGACTTCCAAGTCAGCCATATTGCTTGGGGGACATTGTGCTGGTTGCCATGTTCTATAGGTGACTTCCAAGTCACCCATATTGCATGGGGGACATTGTGCTGGTTGCCATGTTCTATAGGTGACTTCCAAGTCAGCCATATTGCATGGGGGACATTGTGCTGGTGGCCATGTTCTATAGGTGACTTCCAAGTCAGCCATATTGCATGGGGGACATTGTGCTGGTTGTCTTGTATAGGTGACTTCCAAGTCAGCCATATTGCATGGGGGACATTGTGCTGATGGCCATGTTCTATAGGTGACTTCCAAGTCAGCCATATTGCTTGGGGGACATTGTGCTGGTTGTATTGTATAGGTGACTTCCAAGTCAGCCATATTGCATGGGGGACATTGTGCTGGTTGCCATGTTGTATAGGTGACTCCCAAGTTAGCCATATTGCTTGGGGGACATTGTGCTGGTTGCCATGTTCTATAGGTGACTTCCAAGTCAGCCATATTGCATGGGGGACATTGTGCTGGTTGTCTTGTATAGGTGACTTCCAAGTCAGCCATATTGCTTGCGGGACATTGTGCTGGTTGCCATGTTCTATAGGTGACTTCCAAGTTCACCATATTGCTTGGGGGACATTGTGCTGGTGGCCATGTTCTATAGGTGACTTCCAAGTGAGCCATATTGCTTGGGGGACATTGTGCTGGTTGCCATGTTGTATAGGTGACTTCCAAGTCAGCCATATTGCATGGGGGACATTGTGCTGGTGGCCATGTTCTATAGGTGACTTCCAAGTCAGCCATATTGCATGGGGGACATTGTGCTGGTTGTCTTGTATAAGTGACTTCCAAGTCAGCCATATTGCATGGGGGACATTGTGCTGGTGGCCATGTTCTATAGGTGACTTCCAAGTCAGCCATATTGCTTGGGGGACATTGTGCTGGTTGTATTGTATAGGTGACTTCCAAGTCAGCCATATTGCATGGGGGACATTGTGCTGGTTGCCATGTTGTATAGGTGACTTCCAAGTGAGCCATATTGCTTGGGGGACATTGTGCTGGTTGTGTTTTATAGGTGACTTCCAAGTCAGCCATATTGCATGGGGGACATTGTGCTGGTTGTCTTGTATAGGTGACTTCCAAGTCAGCCGTGTTGCATGGGGGACATTGGGCTGGTGGCCATGTTCTATAGGTGACTTCCAAGTCAGCCATATTGCATGGGGGACATTGTGCTGGTTGCCATGTTGTATAGGTGACTTCCAAGTGAGCCATATTGCTTGGGGGACATTGTGCTGGTTGCCATGTTGTATAGGTGACTTCCAAGTCAGCCATATTGCATGGGGGACATTGTGCTGGTTGTCTTGTATACGTGACTTCCAAGTCAGCCATATTGCATGGGGGACATTGTGCTGGTTGTCTTGTATACGTGACTTCCAAGTCAGCCATATTGCTTGGAGGACATTGTGCTGGTTGTCTTGTATAGGTGACTTCCAAGTCAGCCATATTACATGGGGGAAATTGTGCTGGTTGCCATGTTGTATAGGTGACTTCCAAGTCAGCCATATTGCATGGGGGACATTGTGCTGGTTGCCATGTTGTATAGGTGACTTCCAAGTCAGCCATATTGCATGGGGGACATTGTGCTGGTTGCCATGTTGTATAGGTGACTTCCAAGTGAGCCATATTGCATGGGGGACATTGTGCTGGTTGTCTTGTATAGGTGACTTCCAAGTCAGCCATATTGCATGGGGGACATTGTGCTGGTTGTATTGTATAGGTGACTTCCAAGTCAGCCATATTGCATGGGGGACATTGTGCTGGTTGTATTGTATAGGTGACTTCCAAGTGAGCCATATTGCATGGGGGACATTGTGCTGGTGGCCATGTTCTATAGGTGACTTCCAAGTCAGCCATATTGCATGGGGGACATTGTGCTGGTTGTGTTGTTTAGGTGACTCCCAAGTTAGCCATATTGCTTGGGGGACATTGTGCTGGTTGCCATGTTCTATAGGTGACTTCCAAGTCAGCCATATTGCATGGGGGACATTGTGCTGGTTGCCATGTTCTATAGGTGACTTCCAAGTCAGCCATATTGCATGGGGGACATTGTGCTGGTGGCCATGTTCTATAGGTGACTTCCAAGTCAGCCATATTGCTTGGGGGACATTGTGCTGGTTGCCATGTTCTATAGGTGACTTCCAAGTCACCCATATTGCATGGGGGACATTGTGCTGGTTGCCATGTTCTATAGGTGACTTCCAAGTCAGCCATATTGCATGGGGGACATTGTGCTGGTGGCCATGTTCTATAGGTGACTTCCAAGTCAGCCATATTGCATGGGGGACATTGTGCTGGTTGTCTTGTATAGGTGACTTCCAAGTCAGCCATATTGCATGGGGGACATTGTGCTGATGGCCATGTTCTATAGGTGACTTCCAAGTCAGCCATATTGCTTGGGGGACATTGTGCTGGTTGTATTGTATAGGTGACTTCCAAGTCAGCCATATTGCATGGGGGACATTGTGCTGGTTGCCATGTTGTATAGGTGACTTCCAAGTCAGCCATATTGCATGGGGGACATTGTGCTGGTTGCCATGTCCTATAGGTGACTTCCAAGTCAGCCATATTGCATGGGGGACATTGTGCTGGTTGTCTTGTATAGGTGACTTCCAAGTCAGCCATATTGCTTGGGGGACATTGTGCTGGTTGCCATGTTCTATAGGTGACTTCCAAGTTCACCATATTGCTTGGGGGACATTGTGCTGGTGGCCATGTTCTATAGGTGACTTCCAAGTCAGCCATATTGCTTGGGGGACATTGTACTGGTTGCCATGTTGTATAGGTGACTTCCAAGTCAGCCATATTGCATGGGGGACATTGTGCTGGTGGCCATGTTCTATAGGTGACTTCCAAGTCAGCCATATTGCATGGGGGACATTGTGCTGGTTGTCTTGTATAAGTGACTTCCAAGTCAGCCATATTGCATGGGGGACATAGTGCTGGTGGCCATGTTCTATAGGTGACTTCCAAGTCAGCCATAATTGCTTGGGGGACATTGTGCTGGTTGTATTGTATAGGTGACTTCCAAGTCAGCCATATTGCATGGGGGACATTGTGCTGGTTGCCATGTTGTATAGGTGACTTCCAAGTGAGCCATATTGCATGGGGGACATTGTGCTGGTTGTATTGTATAGGTGACTTCCAAGTCAGCCATTTTGAATGGGGGACATTGTGCTGGTTGCCATGTCCTATAGGTGACTTCCAAGTCAGCCATATTGCATGGGGGAAATTGTGCTGGTTGTCTTGTATAGGTGACTTCCAAGTCAGCCATATTGCTTGGGGGACATTGTGCTGGTTGCCATGTTCTATAGGTGACTTCCAAGTCAGCCATATTACATGGGGGACATTGTGCTGGTTGTCTTGTATAGGTGACTTCCAAGTCAGCCATATTGCTTGGGGGACATTGTGCTGGTTGCCATGTTCTATAGGTGACTTCCAAGTCAGCCATATTGCATGGGGGACATTGTGCTGGTTGCCATGTTCTATAGGTGACTTCCAAGTCAGCCATATTGCATGGGGGACATTGTGCTGGTGGCCATGTTCTATAGGTGACTTCCAAGTCAGCCATATTGCATGGGGGACATTGTGCTGGTTGTCTTGTATAGGTGACTTCCAAGTCAGCCATATTGCATGGGGGACATTGTGCTGGTGGCCATGTTCTATAGGTGACTTCCAAGTCAGCCATATTGCTTGGGGGACATTGTGCTGGTTGTATTGTATAGGTGACTTCCAAGTCAGCCATATTGCATGGGGGACATTGTGCTGGTTGCCATGTTGTATAGGTGACTTCCAAGTCAGCCATATTGCATGAGGGACATTGTGCTGGTGGCCATGTTCTATAGGTGACTTCCAAGTCAGCCATAATGCATGGGGGACATTGTGCTGGTTGCCATGTTGTATAGGTGACTTCCAAGTCAGCCATATTGCATGGGGGACATTGTGCTGGTTGCCATGTTGTATAGGTGACTTCCAAGTGAGCCATATTGCTTGGGGGACATTGTGCTGGTTGTGTTTTATAGGTGACTTCCAAGTCAGCCATATTGCATGGGGGACATTGTGCTGGTTGTCTTGTATAGGTGACTTCCAAGTCAGCCGTGTTGCATGGGGGACATTGTGCTGGTGGCCATGTTCTATAGGTGACTTCCAAGTCAGCCATATTGCATGGGGGACATGGTGCTGGTTGCCATGTTGTATAGGTGACTTCCAAGTGAGCCAAATTGCTTGGGGGACATTGTGCTGGTTGCCATGTTGTATAGGTGACTTCCAAGTCAGTCATATTGCATGGGGACATTGTGCCGGTTGTCTTGTATAGGTGACTTCCAAGTCAGCCATATTGCTTGGAGGACATTGTGCTGGTTGTCTTGTATAGGTGACTTCCAAGTCAGCCATATTACATGGGGGAAATTGTGCTGGTTGCCATGTTGTATAGGTGACTTCCAAGTCAGCCATATTGCATGGGGGACATTGTGCTGGTTGCCATGTTGTATAGGTGACTTCCAAGTCAGCCATATTGCATGGGGGACATTGTGCTGGTTGCCATGTTGTATAGGTGACTTCCAAGTGAGCCATATTGCATGGGGGACATTGTGCTGGTTGTCTTGTATAGGTGACTTCCAAGTCAGCCATATTGCATGGGGGACATTGTGCTGGTTGCATTGTATGGGTGACTTCCAAGTCAGCCATATTGCATGGGGGACATTGTGCTGGTAGTATTGTATAGGTGACTTCCCAGTGAGCCATATTGCATGGGGGACATTGTGCTGGTGGCCATGTTCTATAGGTGACTTCCAAGTCAGCCATATTGCATGGGGGACATTGTGCTGGTTGTGTTGTTTAGGTGACTTCCAAGTCAGCCATATTGCATGGGGGACATTGTGCTGGTTGTGTTGTATAGGTGACTTCCAAGTCAGCCATATTGCTTGGGGGACATTGTGCTGGTTGCCATTTTCTATAGGTGACTTCCAAGTCAGCCATATTGCATGGGGGACATTGTTCTGGTTGTATTGTATAGGTGACTTCCAAGTCAGCCATATTGCATGGGGGACATTGTGCTGGTTGTATGTATAGGTGACTTCCAAGTCAGCCATATTGCATGGGGGACATTGTGCTGGTTGCCATGTCCTATAGGTGACTTCCAAGTCAGCCATATTGCATGGGGGACATTTTGCTGGTTGTCTTGTATAGGTAACTTCCAAGTCAGCCATATAGCTTGGGGGACATTGTGCTGGTTGCCATGTTCTATAGGTGACTTCCAAGTCAGCCATATTGCTTGGGGGACATTGTGCTGGTGGCCATGTTCTATAGGTGACTTCCAAGTCAGCCATATTGCTTGGGGGACATTGTGCTGGTTGCCATGTTGTATAGGTGACTTCCAAGTCAGCCATATTGCATGGGGGACATTGTGCTGGTGGCCATGTTCTATAGGTGACTTCCAAGTCAGCCATATTGCATGGGGGACATTGTGCTGGTTGTCTTGTATAGGTGACTTCCAAGTCAGCCATATTGCATGGGGGACATTGTGCTGGTTGCCATGTTGTATAGGTGACTTCCAAGTGAGCCATATTGCGTGGGGGACATTGTGCTGGTTGTGTTGTATAGGTGACTTCCAAGTCAGCCATATTGCATGGGGGACATTGTGCTGGTTGTCTTGTATAGGTGACTTCCAAGTCAGCCGTGTTGCATGGGGGACATTGTGCTGGTGGCCATGTTGTATAGGTGACTTCCAAGTCAGCCATATTGCTTGGGGGACATTGTGCTGGTGGCCATGTTCTATAGGTGACTTCCAAGTCAGCCATATTGCATGGGGGACATTGTGCTGGTTGCCATGTTGTATAGGTGACTTACAAGTCAGCCATATTGCATGGGGGACATTGTGCTGGTTGTCTTGTATAGGTGACTTCCAAGTCAGCCGTGTTGCATGGGGGACATTGTGCTAGTGGCCATGTTGTATAGGTGACTTCCAAGTCAGCCATATTGCTTGGGGGACATTGTGCTGGTGGCCATGTTCTATAGGTGACTTCCAAGTCAGCCATATTGCATGGGGGACATTGTGCTGGTTTCTTGTATAGGTGACTTCTAAGTCAGACATATTGCATGGGGGACATTGTGCTGGTTGCCATGTTGTATAGGTGACTTCCAAGTCAGCCATATTGCATGGGGGACATTGTGCTGGTTGCCATGTCCTATAGGTGACTTCCAAGTCAGCCATATTGCATGGGGGAAATTGTGCTGGTTGTCTTGTATAGGTGACTTTTAAGTCAGCCATATTGCTTGGGGGACATTGTGCTGGTTGCCATGTTCTATAGGTGACTTCCAAGTCAGCCATATTGCTTGGGGGACATTGTGCTGGTTGTATTGTATAGGTGACTTCCAAGTCAGCCATATTGCATCGGGGACATTGTGCTGGTTGCCATGTTGTATAGGTGACTTTCAAGTCAGCCATATTGCATGGGGGACATTGTGCTGGTGGCCATGTTCTATAGGTGACTTCCAAGTCAGCATATTGCATGGGGGACATTGTGCTGGTTGTGTTGTATAGGTGACTTCCAAATCAGCCATATTGCATGGGGGACATTGTGCTGGTTGTATTGTATAGGTGACTTCCAAGTCAGCCATATTGCATGGGGGACATTGTGCTGGTTGTATTGTATAGGTGACTTCCAAGTCAGCCATATTGCATGGGGGACATTGTGCTGGTGGCCATGTCCTATAGGTGACTTCCAAGTCAGCCATATTGCATGGGGGACATTGTGCTGGTTGTCTTGTATAGGTGACTTCCAAGTCAGCCATATTGCTTGGGGGACATTGTGCTGGTTGTATTGTATAGGTGACTTCCAAGTCAGCCATATTTCATGGGGGACATTGTGCTGGTTGCCATGTTGTATAGGTGACTTCCAAGTCAGCCATATTGCATGGGGGACATTGTGCTGGTGGCCATGTTCTATAGGTGACTTCCAAGTCAGCCATATTGCATTTGGGACATTGTGCTGGTTGTCTTGTATAGGTGACTTCCAAGTCAGCCATATTGCTTGGGGGACATTGTGCTGGTTGCCATGTCCTATAGGTGACTTCCAAGTCAGCCATATGGCATGGGGGACATTGTGCTCGTTGTCTTGTATAGGTGACTTCCAAGTCAGCCATATTGCATGGGGGACATTGTGCTGGTTGCCATGTTGTATAGTTGACTTCCAAGTCAGCCATATTGCTTGGGGGACATTGTGCTGGTTGCCATGTTGTATAGGTGACTTCCAAGTCAGCCATATTGCATGGGGGACATTGTGCTGGTGGCCATGTTCTATAGGTGACTTCCAAGTCAGCCATATTGCATGGGGGACATTGTGCTGGTTGTCTTGTATAGGTGACTTCCAAGTCAGCCATATTGCATGGGGGACATTGTGCTGGTTGTGTTGTATAGGTGACTTCCAAGTCAGCCATATTGCATGGGGGACATTGTGCTGGTTGTCTTGTATAGGTGACTTCCAAGTCAGCCATATTGCTTGGGGGACATTGTGCTGGTTGTAATCTATAGGTGACTTCCAAGTCAGCCATATTGCATTGGGGACATTGTGCTGGTTGCCATGTTGTATAGGTGACTTCCAAGTCAGCCATATTGCATGGGGGACATTGTGCTGGTGGCCATGTTCTATAGGTGACTTTCAAGTCAGCCATATTGCATTTGGGACATTGTGCTGGTTGTCTTGTATAGGTGACTTCCAAGTCAGCCATATTGCATGGGGGACATTGTGCTGGTTGTGTTGTATAGGTGACTTCCAAATCAGCCATATTGCATGGGGGACATTGTGCTGGTTGTATTGTATAGGTGACTTCCAAGTCAGCCATATTGCATGGGGGACATTGTGCTGGTTGTATTGTATAGGTGACTTCCAAGTCAGCCATATTGCATGGGGGACATTGTGCTGGTGGCCATGTCCTATAGGTGACTTCCAAGTCAGCCATATTGCATGGGGGACATTGTGCTGGTTGTCTTGTATAGGTGACTTCCAAGTCATCCATATTGCTCGGGGGACATTGTGCTGGTTGTATTGTATAGGTGACTTCCAAGTCAGCCATATTTCATGGGGGACATTGTGCTGGTTGCCATGTTGTATAGATGACTTCCAAGTCAGCCATATTGCATGGGGGACATTGTGCTGGTTGTCTTGTATAGGTGACTTCCAAGTCATCCATATTGCTTGGGGGACATTGTGCTGGTTGTATTGTATAGGTGACTTCCAAGTCAGCCATATTTCATGGGGGACATTGTGCTGGTTGCCATGTTGTATAGGTGACTTCCAAGTCAGCCATATTGCATGGGGGACATTGTGCTGGTTGTCTTGTATAGGTGACTTCCAAGTCAGCCATATTGCTTGGGGGACATTGTGCTGGTTGTAATCTATAGGTGACTTCCAAGTCAGCCATATTGCATTGGGGACATTGTGCTGGTTGCCATGTTGTATAGGTGACTTCCAAGTCAGCCATATTGCATGGGGGACATTGTGCTGGTGGCCATGTTCTATAGGTGACTTTCAAGTCAGCCATATTGCATTTGGGACATTGTGCTGGTTGTCTTGTATAGGTGACTTCCAAGTCAGCCATATTGCATGGGGGACATTGTGCTGGTTGTGTTGTATAGGTGACTTCCAAATCAGCCATATTGCATGGGGGACATTGTGCTGGTTGTATTGTATAGGTGACTTCCAAGTCAGCCATATTGCATGGGGGACATTGTGCTGGTTGTATTGTATAGGTGACTTCCAAGTCAGCCATATTGCATGGGGGACATTGTGCTGGTGGCCATGTCCTATAGGTGACTTCCAAGTCAGCCATATTGCATGGGGGACATTGTGCTGGTTGTCTTGTATAGGTGACTTCCAAGTCATCCATATTGCTCGGGGGACATTGTGCTGGTTGTATTGTATAGGTGACTTCCAAGTCAGCCATATTTCATGGGGGACATTGTGCTGGTTGCCATGTTGTATAGATGACTTCCAAGTCAGCCATATTGCATGGGGGACATTGTGCTGGTTGTCTTGTATAGGTGACTTCCAAGTCATCCATATTGCTTGGGGGACATTGTGCTGGTTGTATTGTATAGGTGACTTCCAAGTCAGCCATATTTCATGGGGGACATTGTGCTGGTTGCCATGTTGTATAGGTGACTTCCAAGTCAGCCATATTGCATGGGGGACATTGTGCTGGTGGCCATGTTCTATAGGTGACTTCCAAGTCAGCCATATTGCATTTGGGACATTGTGCTGGTTGTCTTGTATAGGTGACTTCCAAGTCAGCCATATTGCTTGGGGGACATTGTGCTGGTTGCCATGTCCTATAGGTGACTTCCAAGTCAGCCATATTGCTTGGGGGACATTGTGCTGGTTGTGTTGTATAGGTGACTTCCAAGTCAGCCATATTGCATGGGGGACATTGTGCTGGTTGTCTTGTATAGGTGACTTCCAAGTCAGCCGTGTTGCATGGGGGACATTGTGCTGGTGGCCATGTTCTATAGGTGACTTCCAAGTCAGCCATATTGCATGGGGGACATTGTGCTGGTTGCCATGTTGTATAGGTGACTTCCAAGTCAGCCATATTGCTTGGGGGACATTGTGCTGGTTGCCATGTTCTATAGGTGACTTCCAAGTGAGCCATATTGCTTGGGGGACATTGTGCTGGTTGCCATGTTGTATAGGTGACTTCCAAGTCAGCCATATTGCATGGGGGACATTGTGCTGGTGGCCATGTTCTATAGGTGACTTCCAAGTCAGCCACATTGCATGGGGGACATTGTGCTGGTTTCTTGTATAGGTGACTTCCAAGTCAGCCATATTGCATGGGGGACATTGTGCTGGTTGCCATGTTGTATAGGTGACTTCCAAGTCAGCCATATTGCGTGGGAGACATTGTGCTGGTTGCCATGTTGTATAGGTGACTTCCAAGTCAGCCATATTGCATGGGGGACATTGTGCTGGATGCCATGTTGTATAGGTGACTTCCAAGTGAGCCATATTGCATGGGGGACATTGTGCTGGTTGTGTTGTATAGGTGACTTCCAAGTCAGCCATATTGCATGGGGGACATTGTGCTGGTTGTGTTGTATAGGTGACTTCTAAGTCAGCCATATTGCATGGGGGACATTGTGCTGGTTGTATTGTATAGGTGACTTCCAAGTCAGCCATATTGCATGGGGGACATTGTGCTGGTTGTATTGTATAGGTGACTTCCAAGTGAGCCATATTGCTTGGGGGACATTGTGCTGGTGGCCATGTTCTATAGGTGACTTCCAAGTCAGTCATATTGCATGGGGGACATTGTGCTGGTTGCCATGTCCTATAGGTGACTTGCAAGTCAGCCATATTGCATGGGGGACATTATGCTGGTTGCCATGTCCTATAGGTGACTTCCAAGTCAGCCATATTGCTTGGGGGACATTGTGCTGGTTGTGTTGTATAGGTGACTTCCAAGTGAGCAATATTGCTTGGGGGACATTGTGCTGGTTGTGT
>NW_027422923.1:0-52503 GCF_048934315.1 Petromyzon marinus | reverse complement strand
GCCTCTAGCGGTGCTGTAGGGGCAAGTGCTCTCATACACAGACACAGACAAATCTACCCTAGGTACCCTCTAGCAATGCTGTAGGGGCAAGTGCTGTTACACAAACACAGACAAAGCTACACCAGGTAGCCTCTAGCAGGGCTATAGGGGCAAGTGCTGTTACACAAACACAGACAAAGCTACCTTAGGTAGCCTCTCGCAGGGCTGTAGGGGCAATTGCTGCCACACAGATACAAAAAAGCTAACCCAGATAAATTCTAGCAGTGCTGTAGGGGCAAGTGCTGTCAAAACATACATAGACAAAGCTACCCCAGGTAGCCTCTAGCTGGTTGTCGGGGCAAATGTTGTCACAGAGACACAGACAAAGCTACCCCAGGTAGAATCTTTCTGGCTGTAGGGACAAGTGCTTTGAGCAATAGCACCTATGAAGGCTACCGTCACAGTGGCTACACACACAGAGGGAGTGGGTGGCCACCACCACCACGCCCGACCGCCTTTGTCTCTCTCCCAGTTCTAGCGATGTTTACAACACCACCACCACCATCACTCCCCACACACACACAGTGCGCTAACCACTGCACCATCATTCCCCACTCACACACACAGTGCGCTAACCACTGCACCACCACTCCCCACTCAGACACACAATGCCCTAACCACTGCTCCACCACTCCCCACTCACATACAGTGCGCTAACCACTGCACCACCACTCCCCACTCACACACAGTGCGCTAACCACTGCACCACCACTCCCCACACACACACAGTGCGCTAACCACTGCACCACCACTCCCCACTCACACACAGTGCGCTAACCACTGCACCACCACTCCCCACTCACACACAGTGCGCTAACCACTGCACCACCACTCCGCACACACACTCAACGTGCGCTAACCACTGCACCACCGCTCCTCCCACACAAATTATTTCGCGACTCACTGCTGCCCTCTTGTGGTACAAAACTAGAATCTCACTCACCAACTCACCCACTCACCCACCCACCCATTCATCCAGACAAAGCTACCCCACGTAGCCTCTAGCTGGTTGTAGGGGCAAGTGCTGTTCCACAGACACTGACAAAGCTACCCCAGGTAGCCTCTAGCGGGGCTGTAGGGGCAAGTGCTCTCACACAGATACAAACAAAGCTAACCCAGATAAATTCTAGCAGGGCTGTCGGGGCAAGTGCTGTCAAAACATACATAGACAAAGCTACCCCAGGTAGCCTCTAGCGGGGCTGTAGGGGCAAGTGCTCTCATACACAGACACAGACAAAGCTACCCCAGGTACCCTCTAGCAATGCTGTAGGGGCAAGTGCTGTTACACAAACACAGACAAAGCTACCCCAGGTAGCCTCTATGAGGGCTAAAAGGGGCAAGTGCTGTTACACAAACACAGACAAAACTACCTTGGGTAGCCTCTCGCAGGGCTGTAGGGGCAATTGCTGCCACACAGATACAAAAAAGCTAACCCAGATAAATTCTAGCAGTGCTGTAGGGGCAAGTGCTGTCAAAACATACATAGACAAAGCTACCCCAGGTAGCCTCTAGCTGGTTGTCGGGGCAAATGTTGTCACAGCGACACAGACAAAGCTACCCCAGGTAGAATCTTTCTGGTTGTAGGGGCAAGTGCTTTGAGCAATAGCACCTATGAAGGCTACCGTCACTGTGGCTACACACACAGAGGGAGTGGGTGGCCAGCACCACCACGCCCGACCGCCTTTGTCTCTCTCCCAGTTCTAGTGATGTTTACAACACCAGCACCACCATCACTCCCCACACACACACACACACAGTGCGCTAACCACTGCACCATCACTCCCCACTCACACACACAGTGCGCTAACCACTGCACCACCACTCCCCACTCAGACACAAAATGCCCTAACCACTGCTCCACCACTCCCCACTCACACAGAGTGCGCTAACCACTGCACCACCACTCCCCACTCACACACAGTGCGCTAACCACTGCACCACCACTCCCCACTCACACACAGTGCGCTAACCACTGCACCACCACTCCCCACACACACTCAACGTGCGCTAACCACTGCACCACCACTCCCCCACACAAATTATTTCGAGACTAGAATCTCACTCACCAACTCTCCCACTCACCCACCCACCCATTCATCCAGACAAAGCTACCCCACGTAGCCTCTAGCTGGTTGTAGGGGCAAGTGCTGTTCCACAGACACTGACAAAGCTACCCCAGGTAGCCTTTGGCAGGGCTGTAGGGGCAAGTGCTGTTACATAGACACAGACAAAGGTACCCCAGGTAGCCTCTAGCGGGGCTGTAGGGGCAAGTGCTCTCACACAGATACAAACAAAGCTAACCCAGATAAATTCTAGCAGGGCTGTCGGGGCAAGTGCTGTCAAAACATACATAGACAAAGCTACCCCAGGTAGCCTCTAGCGGGGCTGTAGGGGCAAGTGCTCTCATACACAGACACAGACAAAGCTACCCCAGGTACCCTCTAGCAATGCTGTAGGGGCAAGTGCTGTTACACAAACACAGACAAAGCTACCCCAGGTAGCCTCTAGCAGGGCTTTAGGGGCAAGTGCTGTTACACAAACACAGACAAAGCTACCTTAGGTAGCCTCTCGCAGGGCTGTAGGGGCAATTGCTGCCACACAGATACAAAAAAACTAACCCAGATAAATTCTAGCAGGGCTGTAGGGGCAAGTGCTGTCAAAACATACATAGACAAAACTACACCAGGTAGCCTCTAGCTGGTTGTCGGGGCAAATGTTGTCACAGAGACACAGACAAAGCTACCCCAGGTAGACTCTTTCTGGTTGTAGGGGCAAGTGCTTTGAGCAATAGCACGTATGAAGGCTACCGTCACTGTGGCTACACACACAGAGGGAGTGGGTGGCCAGCACCACAACGCCCGACCGACTTTGTCTCTCTCCCAGTTCTAGCGATGTTTACAACACCACCACCACCATCACTCCCCACACACACACACACAGTGCGCTAACCACTGCACCATCACTCCCCACTCACACACACATTGCCCTAACCACTGCTCCATCACTCCCCACTCACACACAGTGCGCTAACCACTGCACCACCACTCCCCACTCACACACAGTGCGCTAACCACTGCACCACCACTCCCCACACACACTCAACGTGCGCTAACCACTGCACCACCACTCCCCCCACACAAATTATGTCGCGACTCAATGCTGCCCTCTTGTGGTAAAAACTAGAATCTCACTCACCAACTCACCCCCTCACTCAACCACCCACCCACTCATCCAGACAAAGCTACCCCAGGTAGCCTCTAGCTGGCTGTGGGGGCAAGTGCTGTTCCACAGACACTGACAAAGCTACCCCAGGTAGCCTTTGGCAGGGCTGTAGGGGCAAGTGCTTTTACATAGACACAGACAAAGCTACCCCAGGTAGCCTCTAGCGCGGCAGTAGAGGCTAGTGCTGTTACACACAGAGAAAGCTACCCCAGGTAGCCTCTAACAGGGCTGTAGGGGCAAGTGCTGTTACACAAACACAGAAAAAGCTACCTTAGGTAGCCTCTCGCAGGGCTGTAGGGGCAAGTGCTCTCACACAGATACAAACAAAGCTAACCCAGATAAATTCTAGCAGGGCTGACGGGGCAAGTGCTGTCAAAACATACATAGACAAAGTTACCCCAGGTAGCCTCTAGCGGGGCTGTAGGGGCAAGTGCTCTCATACACAGACACAGAGAAAGCTACCCCAGGTACCCTCTAGCAATGCTGTAGGGGCAAGTGCTGTTACACAAACACAGACAAAGCTACCCCAGGTAGACTCTTTCTGGTTGTAGGGGCAAGTGCTTTGAGCAATAGCACCTATGAAGGCTACCGGCACTGTGGCTACACACACAGAGGGAGTGGGTGGCCAGCACCACCACGCCCGACCGCCTTTGACTCTCTCCCAGTTCTAGCGATGTTTACAACACCACCATCACTCCCCACACACACACACAGTGCGCTAACCACTGTATCATCACTCCCCACTCACACACACAGTGCGCTAACCAATGCACCACCACTCCCCACTCAGACACACAATGCCCTAACCACTGCTCCACCACTTCCCACTCACACAGAGTGCGCTAACCACTGCACCACCACTCCCCACTCACACACAGTGCGCTAACCACTGCACCACCACTCCCCACTCACACACAGTGCGCTAACCACTGCACCACCACTCCCCACACACACTCAACGTGCGCTAACCACTACACCACCACTCCCCCCACACAAATTATTTCGCGACTCAATGCTGCCCTCTTGTGGTAAAAATAAGAATCTCACTCACCAACTCACCCCCTCACTCAACCACCCACCCACTCATCCAGATGAAGCTACCCCAGGTAGCCTCTAGCTGGCTGTGGGAGCAAGTGCTGTTCCACAGACACTGACAAAGCTACCCCAGTTTGCCTTTGGCAGGGCTGTAGGGGCAAGTGCTGTTACATAGACACAGACAAAGGTACCCCAGGGAGCCTCTAGCGGGGCTGTAGGGGCAAGTGCTGTTACACACAGACAAAGCTACCCCAGGTAGCCTCTAGCAGGTCTTAGGGGCAAGTGCTGCTACAAAGACACAGACAAGCTATCCTAGGCAGCCTTTAGCAGGGCTGTAGGGGCAAGTGCTCTCATACGCATACACAGACACAGACAAAGCTACCCCAGGTAGCCTCTAGCAGGGCTGTCGGGGCAAGTGCTGTCAAAACATGCATAGACAAAGCTACCCCAGATAGCCTCTAGCGGGGCTGTAGGGGCAAGTGCTCTCATACACAGACACAGACAAAGCTACCCCAGGTACCCTCTAGCAATGCTGTAGGGGCAAGTGCTGTTACACAAACACAGACAAAGCTACCCCAGGTAGCCTCTAGCAGGGCTATAGGGGCAAGTGCTGTTACACAAACACAGACAAAGCTACCTTAGGTAGCCTCTCGCAGGGGTGTAGGGGCAATTGCTGCCACACAGATACAATAAAGCTAACCCAGATAAATTCTATAAGGGCTGTAGGGGCAAGTGCTGTCAAAACATACATAGACAAAGCTACCCCAGGTAGCCTCTAGCTGGTTGTCGGGGCAAATGTTGTCACAGCGACACAGACAAAGCTACCCCATGGTAGACTCTTTCTGGTTGTAGGGGCAAGTGCTTTGACCAATAGCACCTATGAAGGCTACCGGCACTGTGGGTACACACACAGAGGGAGTGGGTGGCCAGCACCACCACGCCCGACCGCCTTTGTCTCTCTCCCAGTTCTAGTGATGTTTACAACACCACCACCACCATCACTCCCCACACACACACATACACAGTGCGCTAACCACTGCACCATCACTCCCCACTCACACACACAGTGCGCTAACCACTGCACCACCACTCCCCACTCAGACACACAATGCCCTAACCACTGCTCCACCACTCCCCACTCACACAGAGTGCGATAACCACTGCACCACCACTCCCCACTCACACACAGTGCGCTAACCACTGCACCACCACTCCCCACTCACACACAGTGCGCTAACCACTGCACCACCACTCCCCACACACACTCAACGTGCGCTAACCACTGCACCACCACTCCCCCACACAAATTATTTCGCGACTCAATGCTGCCCTCTTGTGGTAAAAAACTAGAATCTCACTCACCAACTCTACCACTCACCCACCCACCCATTCATCCAGACAAAGCTACCCCACGTAGCCTCTAGCTGGTTGTAGGGGCAAGTGGTGTTCCATAGACACTGACAAAGCTACCCCAGGTAGCCTTTGGCAGGGCTGTAGGGGCAAGTGCTGTTACATAGACACAGACAAAGGTACCCCAGGTAGCCTCTAGCGGGGCTGTAGGGGCAAGTGCTCTCACACAGATACAAACAAAGCTAACCCAGATAAATTCTAGCAGGGCTGTCGGGGCAAGTGCTGTAAAAACATACATAGACAAAGCTACCCCAGGTAGCCTCTAGCGGTGCTGTAGGGGCAAGTGCTCTCATACACAGACACAGACAAATCTACCCTAGGTACCCTCTAGCAATGCTGTAGGGGCAAGTGCTGTTACACAAACACAGACAAAGCTACCCCAGGTAGCCTCTAGCAGGGCTATAGGGGCAAGTGCTGTTACACAAACACAGACAAAGCTACCTTAGGTAGCCTCTCGCTGGGCTGTAGGGGCAATTGCTGCCACACAGATACAAAAAAGCTAACCCAGATAAATTCTAGCAGTGCTGTAGGGGCAAGTGCTGTCAAAACATACATAGACAAAGCTACCCCAGGTAGCCTCTAGCTGGTTGTCGGGGCAAATGTTGTCACAGCGACACAGACAAAGCTACCCCAGGTAGAATCTTTCTGGTTGTAGGGGCAAGTGCTTTGAGCAATAGCACCTATGAAGGCTACCGTCACTGTGGCTACACACACAGAGGGAGTGGGTGGCCACCACCACCACGCCCGACCGCCTTTGTCTCTCTCCCAGTTCTAGCGATGTTTACAACACCACCACCACATCACTCCCCACACACACACAGTGCGCTAACCACTGCACCATAATTCCCCACTCACACACACAGTGCGCTAACCACTGCACCACCACTCCCCACTCAGACACACAATGCCCTAACCACTGCTCCACCACTCCCCACTCACATACAGTGCGCTAACCACTGCACCACCACTCCCCACTCACACACAGTGCGCTAACCACTGCACCACCACTCCCCACACACACACAGTGTGCTAACCACTGCACCACCACTCCCCACTCACACACTGCGCTAACCACTGCACCACCACTCCCCACTCACACACAGTGCGCTAACCACTGCACCACCACTCCGCACACACACTCAACGTGCGCTAACCACTGCACCACCGCTCCTCCCACACAAATTATTTCGCGACTCACTGCTGCCCTCTTGTGGTACAAAACTAGAATCTCACTCACCAACTCACCCACCCACCCATTCATCCAGACAAAGCTACCCCACGTAGCCTCTAGCTGGTTGTAGGGGCAAGTGCTGTTCCACAGACACTGACAAAGCTACCCCAGGTAGCCTTTGGCAGGGCTGTAGGGGCAAGTGCTGTTACATAGACACAGACAAAGGTACCCCAGGTAGCCTCTAGCGGGGCTGTAGGGGCAAGTGCTCTCACACAGATACAAACAAAGCTAACCCAGATAAATTCTAGCAGGGCTGTCGGGGCAAGTGCTGTCAAAACATACATAGACAAAGCTACCCCAGGTAGCCTCTAGCGGGGCTGTAGGGGCAAGTGCTCTCATACACAGACACAGACAAAGCTACCCCAGGTACCCTCTAGCAATGCTGTAGGGGCAAGTGCTGTTACACAAACACAGACAAAGCTACCCCAGGTAGCCTCTATGAGGGCTAAAAGGGGCAAGTGCTGTTACACAAACACAGACAAAACTACCTTGGGTAGCCTCTCGCAGGGCTGTAGGGGCAATTGCTGCCACACAGATACAAAAAAGCTAACCCAGATAAATTCTAGCAGTGCTGTAGGGGCAAGTGCTGTCAAAACATACATAGACAAAGCTACCCCAGGTAGCCTCTAGCTGGTTGTCGGGGCAAATGTTGTCACAGCGACACAGACAAAGCTACCCCAGGTAGAATCTTTCTGGTTGTAGGGGCAAGTGCTTTGAGCAATAGCACCTATGAAGGCTACCGTCACTGTGGCTACACACACAGAGGGAGTGGGTGGCCAGCACCACCACGCCCGACCGCCTTTGTCTCTCTCCCAGTTCTAGTGATGTTTACAACACCACCACCACCATCACTCCCCACACACACACACAGTGCGCTAACCACTGCACCACCACTCCCCACTCAGACACAAAATGCCCTAACCACTGCTCCACCACTCCCCACTCACACAGAGTGCGCTAACCACTGCACCAC
Source organism: Petromyzon marinus (assembly GCF_048934315.1). Lineage (NCBI taxonomy): Eukaryota > Metazoa > Chordata > Hyperoartia > Petromyzontiformes > Petromyzontidae > Petromyzon > Petromyzon marinus. The sequence continues at coordinate 44,593 of NW_027422923.1, read as the reverse complement.
CACTCCACACTCACACACAGTGCGCTAACCACTGCACCACCACTCCCCACTCACACACAGTGCGCTAACCACTGCACCACCACTCCCCACACACACTCAACGTGCGCTAACCACTGCACCACCACTCCCCCACACAAATTATTTCGAGACTAGAATCTCACTCACCAACTCTCCCACTCACCCACCCACCCATTCATCCAGACAAAGCTACCCCACGTAGCCTCTAGCTGGTTGTAGGGGCAAGTGCTGTTCCACAGACACTGACAAAGCTACCCCAGGTAGCCTTTGGCAGGGCTGTAGGGGCAAGTGCTGTTACATAGACACAGACAAAGGTACCCCAGGTAGCCTCTAGCGGGGCTGTAGGGGCAAGTGCTCTCACACAGATACAAACAAAGCTAACCCAGATAAATTCTAGCAGGGCTGTCGGGGCAAGTGCTGTCAAAACATACATAGACAAAGCTACCCCAGGTAGCCTCTAGCGGGGCTGTAGGGGCAAGTGCTCTCATACACAGACACAGACAAAGCTACCCCAGGTACCCTCTAGCAATGCTGTAGGGGCAAGTGCTGTTACACAAACACAGACAAAGCTACCCCAGGTAGCCTCTAGCAGGGCTTTAGGGGCAAGTGCTGTTACACAAACACAGACAAAGCTACCTTAGGTAGCCTCTCGCAGGGCTGTAGGGGCAATTGCTGCCACACAGATACAAAAAAACTAACCCAGATAAATTCTAGCAGGGCTGTAGGGGCAAGTGCTGTCAAAACATACATAGACAAAACTACACCAGGTAGCCTCTAGCTGGTTGTCGGGGCAAATGTTGTCACAGAGACACAGACAAAGCTACCCCAGGTAGACTCTTTCTGGTTGTAGGGGCAAGTGCTTTGAGCAATAGCACCTATGAAGGCTACCGTCACTGTGGCTACACACACAGAGGGAGTGGGTGGCCAGCACCACAACGCCCGACCGACTTTGTCTCTCTCCCAGTTCTAGCGATGTTTACAACACCACCACCACCATCACTCCCCACACACACACACACAGTGCGCTAACCACTGCACCATCACTCCCCACTCACACACACATTGCCCTAACCACTGCTCCATCACTCCCCACTCACACACAGTGCGCTAACCACTGCACCACCACTCCCCACTCACACACAGTGCGCTAACCACTGCACCACCACTCCCCACACACACTCAACGTGCGCTAACCACTGCACCACCACTCCCCCCACACAAATTATGTCGCGACTCAATGCTGCCCTCTTGTGGTAAAAACTAGAATCTCACTCACCAACTCACCCCCTCACTCAACCACCCACCCACTCATCCAGACAAAGCTACCCCAGGTAGCCTCTAGCTGGCTGTGGGGGCAAGTGCTGTTCCACAGACACTGACAAAGCTACCCCAGGTAGCCTTTGGCAGGGCTGTAGGGGCAAGTGCTTTTACATAGACACAGACAAAGCTACCCCAGGTAGCCTCTAGCGCGGCAGTAGAGGCTAGTGCTGTTACACACAGAGAAAGCTACCCCAGGTAGCCTCTAACAGGGCTGTAGGGGCAAGTGCTGTTACACAAACACAGAAAAAGCTACCTTAGGTAGCCTCTCGCAGGGCTGTAGGGGCAAGTGCTCTCACACAGATACAAACAAAGCTAACCCAGATAAATTCTAGCAGGGCTGACGGGGCAAGTGCTGTCAAAACATACATAGACAAAGTTACCCCAGGTAGCCTCTAGCGGGGCTGTAGGGGCAAGTGCTCTCATACACAGACACAGAGAAAGCTACCCCAGGTACCCTCTAGCAATGCTGTAGGGGCAAGTGCTGTTACACAAACACAGACAAAGCTACCCCAGGTAGACTCTTTCTGGTTGTAGGGGCAAGTGCTTTGAGCAATAGCACCTATGAAGGCTACCGGCACTGTGGCTACACACACAGAGGGAGTGGGTGGCCAGCACCACCACGCCCGACCGCCTTTGACTCTCTCCCAGTTCTAGCGATGTTTACAACACCACCATCACTCCCCACACACACACACAGTGCGCTAACCACTGTATCATCACTCCCCACTCACACACACAGTGCGCTAACCAATGCACCACCACTCCCCACTCAGACACACAATGCCCTAACCACTGCTCCACCACTCTCCACTCACACAGAGTGCGCTAACCACTGCACCACCACTCCCCACTCACACACAGTGCGCTAACCACTGCACCACCACTCCCCACTCACACACAGTGCGCTAACCACTGCACCACCACTCCCCACACACACTCAACGTGCGCTAACCACTACACCACCACTCCCCCCACACAAATTATTTCGCGACTCAATGCTGCCCTCTTGTGGTAAAAATAAGAATCTCACTCACCAACTCACCCCCTCACTCAACCACCCACCCACTCATCCAGATGAAGCTACCCCAGGTAGCCTCTAGCTGGCTGTGGGAGCAAGTGCTGTTCCACAGACACTGACAAAGCTACCCCAGTTTGCCTTTGGCAGGGCTGTAGGGGCAAGTGCTGTTACATAGACACAGACAAAGGTACCCCAGGGAGCCTCTAGCGGGGCTGTAGGGGCAAGTGCTGTTACACACAGACAAAGCTACCCCAGGTAGCCTCTAGCAGGTCTTAGGGGCAAGTGCTGCTACAAAGACACAGACAAGCTATCCTAGGCAGCCTTTAGCAGGGCTGTAGGGGCAAGTGCTCTCATACGCATACACAGACACAGACAAAGCTACCCCAGGTAGCCTCTAGCAGGGCTGTCGGGGCAAGTGCTGTCAAAACATGCATAGACAAAGCTACCCCAGATAGCCTCTAGCGGGGCTGTAGGGGCAAGTGCTCTCATACACAGACACAGACAAAGCTACCCCAGGTACCCTCTAGCAATGCTGTAGGGGCAAGTGCTGTTACACAAACACAGACAAAGCTACCCCAGGTAGCCTCTAGCAGGGCTATAGGGGCAAGTGCTGTTACACAAACACAGACAAAGCTACCTTAGGTAGCCTCTCGCAGGGGTGTAGGGGCAATTGCTGCCACACAGATACAATAAAGCTAACCCAGATAAATTCTATAAGGGCTGTAGGGGCAAGTGCTGTCAAAACATACATAGACAAAGCTACCCCAGGTAGCCTCTAGCTGGTTGTCGGGGCAAATGTTGTCACAGCGACACAGACAAAGCTACCCCATGGTAGACTCTTTCTGGTTGTAGGGGCAAGTGCTTTGACCAATAGCACCTATGAAAGCTACCGGCACTGTGGGTACACACACAGAGGGAGTGGGTGGCCAGCACCACCACGCCCGACCGCCTTTGTCTCTCTCCCAGTTCTAGTGATGTTTACAACACCACCACCACCATCACTCCCCACACACACACATACACAGTGCGCTAACCACTGCACCATCACTCCCCACTCACACACACAGTGCGCTAACCACTGCACCACCACTCCCCACTCAGACACACAATGCCCTAACCACTGCTCCACCACTCCCCACTCACACAGAGTGCGATAACCACTGCACCACCACTCCCCACTCACACACAGTGCGCTAACCACTGCACCACCACTCCCCACTCACACACAGTGCGCTAACCACTGCACCACCACTCCCCACACACACTCAACGTGCGCTAACCACTGCACCACCACTCCCCCACACAAATTATTTCGCGACTCAATGCTGCCCTCTTGTGGTAAAAAACTAGAATCTCACTCACCAACTCTACCACTCACCCACCCACCCATTCATCCAGACAAAGCTACCCCACGTAGCCTCTAGCTGGTTGTAGGGGCAAGTGGTGTTCCACAGACACTGACAAAGCTACCCCAGGTAGCCTTTGGCAGGGCTGTAGGGGCAAGTGCTGTTACATAGACACAGACAAAGGTACCCCAGGTAGCCTCTAGCGGGGCTGTAGGGGCAAGTGCTCTCACACAGATACAAACAAAGCTAACCCAGATAAATTCTAGCAGGGCTGTCGGGGCAAGTGCTGTAAAAACATACATAGACAAAGCTACCCCAGGTAGCCTCTAGCGGTGCTGTAGGGGCAAGTGCTCTCATACACAGACACAGACAAATCTACCCTAGGTACCCTCTAGCAATGCTGTAGGGGCAAGTGCTGTTACACAAACACAGACAAAGCTACACCAGGTAGCCTCTAGCAGGGCTATAGGGGCAAGTGCTGTTACACAAACACAGACAAAGCTACCTTAGGTAGCCTCTCGCTGGGCTGTAGGGGCAATTGCTGCCACACAGATACAAAAAAGCTAACCCAGATAAATTATAGCAGTGCTGTAGGGGCAAGTGCTGTCAAAACATACATAGACAAAGCTACCCCAGGTAGCCTCTAGCTGGTTGTCGGGGCAAATGTTGTCACAGCGACACAGACAAAGCTACCCCATGGTAGACTCTTTCTGGTTGTAGGGGCAAGTGCTTTGACCAATAGCACCTATGAAAGCTACCGGCACTGTGGGTACACACACAGAGGGAGTGGGTGGCCAGCACCACCACGCCCGACCGCCTTTGTCTCTCTCCCAGTTCTAGTGATGTTTACAACACCACAACCACCATCACTCCCCACACACACACATACACAGTGCGCTAACCACTGCACCATCACTCCCCACTCACACACACAGTGCGCTAACCACTGCACCACCACTCCCCACTCAGACACACAATGCCCTAACCACTGCTCCACCACTCCCCACTCACACAGAGTGCGATAACCACTGCACCACCACTCCCCACTCACACACAGTGCGCTAACCACTGCACCACCACTCCCCACTCACACACAGTGCGCTAACCACTGCACCACCACTCCCCACACACACTCAACGTGCGCTAACCACTGCACCACCACTCCCCCACACAAATTATTTCGCGACTCAATGCTGCCCTCTTGTGGTAAAAAACTAGAATCTCACTCACCAACTCTACCACTCACCCACCCACCCATTCATCCAGACAAAGCTACCCCACGTAGCCTCTAGCTGGTTGTAGGGGCAAGTGATGTTCCACAGACACTGACAAAGCTACCCCAGGTAGCCTTTGGCAGGGCTGTAGGGGCAAGTGCTGTTACATAGACACAGACAAAGGTACCCCAGGTAGCCTCTAGCGGGGCTGTAGGGGCAAGTGCTCTCACACAGATACAAACAAAGCTAACCCAGATAAATTCTAGCAGGGCTGTCGGGGCAAGTGCTGTAAAAACATACATAGACAAAGCTACCCCAGGTAGCCTCTAGCGGTGCTGTAGGGGCAAGTGCTCTCATACACAGACACAGACAAATCTACCCTAGGTACCCTCTAGCAATGCTGTAGGGGCAAGTGCTGTTACACAAACACAGACAAAGCTACACCAGGTAGCCTCTAGCAGGGCTATAGGGGCAAGTGCTGTTACACAAACACAGACAAAGCTACCTTAGGTAGCCTCTCGCTGGGCTGTAGGGGCAATTGCTGCCACACAGATACAAAAAAGCTAACCCAGATAAATTCTAGCAGTGCTGTAGGGGCAAGTGCTGTCAAAACATACATAGACAAAGCTACCCCAGGTAGCCTCTAGCTGGTTGTCGGGGCAAATGTTGTCACAGAGACACAGACAAAGCTACCCCAGGTAGAATCTTTCTGGTTGTAGGGGCAAGTGCTTTGAGCAATAGCACCTATGAAGGCTACCGTCACTGTGGCTACACACACAGAGGGAGTGGGTGGCCACCACCACCACCACGCCCGACCGCCTTTGTCTCTCTCCCAGTTCTAGCGATGTTTACAACACCACCACCACCATCACTCCCCACACACACACACACAGTGCGCTAACCACTGCACCATCATTCCCCACTCACACACACAGTGCGCTAACCACTGCACCACCACTCCCCACTCAGACACACAATGCCCTAACCACTGCTCCACCACTCCCCACTCACATACAGTGCGCTAACCACTGCACCACCACTCCCCACTCAGACACACAATGCCCTAACCACTGCTCCACCACTCCCCACTCACACAGAGTGCGATAACCACTGCACCACCACTCCCCACTCACACACAGTTCGCTAACCACTGCACCACCACTCCCCACTCACACACAGTGCGCTAACCACTGCACCACCACTCCCCACACACACTCAACGTGCGCTAACCACTGCACCACCACTCCCCCACACAAATTATTTCGCGACTCAATGCTGCCCTCTTGTGGTAAAAAACTAGAATCTCACTCACCAACTCTACCACTCACCCACCCACCCATTCATCCAGACAAAGCTACCCCACGTAGCCTCTAGCTGGTTGTAGGGGCAAGTGCTGTTCCACAGACACTGACAAAGCTACCCCAGGTAGCCTTTGGCAGGGCTGTAGGGGCAAGTGCTGTTACATAGACACAGACAAAGGTACCCCAGGTAGCCTCTAGCGGGGCTGTAGGGGCAAGTGCTCTCACACAGATACAAACAAAGCTAACCCAGATAAATTCTAGCAGGGCTGTCGGGGCAAGTGCTGTAAAAACATACATAGACAAAGCTACCCCAGGTAGCCTCTAGCGGTGCTGTAGGGGCAAGTGCTCTCATACACAGACACAGACAAATCTACCCTAGGTACCCTCTAGCAATGCTGTAGGGGCAAGTGCTGTTACACAAACACAGACAAAGCTACACCAGGTAGCCTCTAGCAGGGCTATAGGGGCAAGTGCTGTTACACAAACACAGACAAAGCAACCTTAGGTATCCTCTCGCAGGGCTTTAGGGGCAATTGCTGCCACACAGATACAAAAAAGCTAACCCAGATAAATTCTAGCAGTGCTGTAGGGGCAACTGCTGTCAAAACATACATAGACAAAGCTACCCCAGGTAGCCTCTAGCTGGTTGTCGGGGCAAATGTTGTCACAGAGACACAGACAAAGCTACCCCAGGTAGAATCTTTCTGGTTGTAGGGACAAGTGCTTTGAGCAATAGCAAGTATGAAGGCTACCGTCACAGTGGCTACACACACAGAGGGAGTGGGTGGCCACCACCACCACGCCCGACCGCCTTTGTCTCTCTCCCAGTTCTAGCGATGTTTACAACACCACCACCATCACTCCCCACACACACACACACAGTGCGCTAACCACTGCACCACCACTCCCCACTCAGACACACAATGCCCTCACCACTGCTCCACCACTCCCCACTCACATACAGTGCGCTAACCACTGCACCACCACTCCCCACTCACACACAGTGCGCTAACCACTGCACCACCACTCCCCACACACACACAGTGCGCTAACCACTGGACCACCACTCCCCACTCACACACAGTGCGCTAACCACTGCACCACCACTCCCCACTCACACACAGTGCGCTAACCACTGCACCACCACTCCGCACACACACTCAACGTGCGCTAACCACTGCACCACCGCTCCTCCCACACAAATTATTTCGCGACTCACTGCTGCCCTCTTGTGGTACAAAACTAGAATCTCACTCACCAACTCACCCACTCACCCACCCACCCATTCATCCAGACAAAGCTACCCCACGTAGCCTCTAGCTGGTTGTAGGGGCAAGTGCTGTTCCACAGACACTGACAAAGCTACCCCAGGTAGCCTTTGGCAGGGCTGTAGGGGCAAGTGCTGTTACATAGACACAGACAAAGGTACCCCAGGTAGCCTCTAGAGGGGCTGTAGGGGCAAGTGCTCTCACACAGATACAAACAAAGCTAACCCAGATAAATTCTAGCAGGGCTGTCGGGGCAAGTGCTGTAAAAACATACATAGACAAAGCTACCCCAGGTAGCCTCTAGCGGTGCTGTAGGGTCAAGTGCTCTCATACACAGACACAGACAAATCTACCCTAGGTACCCTCTAGCAATGCTGTAGGGGCAAGTGCTGTTACACAAACACAGACAAAGCTACACCAGGTAGCCTCTAGCAGGGCTATAGGGGCAAGTGCTGTTACACAAACACAGACAAAGCTACCTTAGGTAGCCTCTCGCTGGGCTGTAGGGGCAATTGCTGCCACACAGATACAAAAAAGCTAACCCAGATAAATTCTAGCAGTGCTGTAGGGGCAAGTGCTGTCAAAACATACATAGACAAAGCTACCCCAGGTAGCCTCTAGCTGGTTGTCGGGGCAAATGTTGTCACAGAGACACAGACAAAGCTACCCCAGGTAGAATCTTTCTGGTTGTAGGGGCAAGTGCTTTGAGCAATAGCACCTATGAAGGCTACCGTCACTGTGGCTACACACACAGAGGGAGTGGGTGGCCACCACCACCACCACCACGCCCGACCGCCTTTGTCTCTCTCCCAGTTCTAGCGATGTTTACAACACCACCACCACCATCACTCCCCACACACACACACACAGTGCGCTAACCACTGCACCATCATTCCCCACTCACACACACAGTGCGCTAACCACTGCACCACCACTCCCCACTCAGACACACAATGCCCTAACCACTGCTCCACCACTCCCCACTCACATACAGTGCGCTAACCACTGCACCACCACTCCCCACTCAGACACACAATGCCCTAACCACTGCTCCACCACTCCCCACTCACACAGAGTGCGATAACCACTGCACCACCACTCCCCACTCACACACAGTGCGCTAACCACTGCACCACCACTCCCCACTCACACACAGTGCGCTAACCACTGCACCACCACTCCCCACACACACTCAACGTGCGCTAACCACTGCACCACCACTCCCCCACACAAATTATTTCGCGACTCAATGCTGCCCTCTTGTGGTAAAAAACTAGAATCTCACTCTCCAAATCTCCCACTCACCCACCCACCCATTCATCCAGACAAAGCTACCCCACGTAGCCTCTAGCTGGTTGTAGGGGCAAGTGCTGTTCCACAGACACTGACAAAGCTACCCCAGGTAGCCTTTGGCAGGGCTGTAGGGGCAAGTGCTGTTACATAGACACAGACAAAGGTACCCCAGGTAGCCTCTAGCGGGGCTGTAGGGGCAAGTGCTCTCACACAGATACAAACAAAGCTAACCCAGATAAATTCTAGCAGGGCTGTCGGGGCAAGTGCTGTAAAAACATACATAGACAAAGCTACCCCAGGTAGCCTCTAGCGGTGCTGTAGGGGCAAGTGCTCTCATACACAGACACAGACAAATCTACCCTAGGTACCCTCTAGCAATGCTGTAGGGGCAAGTGCTGTTACACAAACACAGACAAAGCTACACCAGGTAGCCTCTAGCAGGGCTATAGGGGCAAGTGCTGTTACACAAACACAGACAAAGCTACCTTAGGTAGCCTCTCGCTGGGCTGTAGGGGCAATTGCTGCCACACAGATACAAAAAAGCTAACCCAGATAAATTCTAGCAGTGCTGTAGGGGCAAGTGCTGTCAAAACATACATAGACAAAGCTACCCCAGGTAGCCTCTAGCTGGTTGTCGGGGCAAATGTTGTCACAGAGACACAGACAAAGCTACCCCAGGTAGAATCTTTCTGGTTGTAGGGGCAAGTGCTTTGAGGAATAGCACCTATGAAGGCTACCGTCACTGTGGCTACACACACAGAGGGAGTGGGTGGCCACCACCACCACCACGCCCGACCGCCTTTGTCTCTCTCCCAGTTCTAGCGATGTTTACAACACCACCACCACCATCACTCCCCACACACACACACACAGTGCGCTAACCACTGCACCATCATTCCCCACTCACACACACAGTGCGCTAACCACTGCACCACCACTCCCCACTCAGACACACAATGCCGTTAACCACTGCTCCACCACTCCCCACTCACATACAGTGCGCTAACCACTGCACCACCACTCCCCACTCACACACAGTGCGCTAACCACTGCACCACCACTCCCCACACACACACAGTGTGCTAACCACTGCACCACCACTCCCCACTCACACACAGTGCGCTAACCACTGCACCACCACTCCCCACACACACTCAACGTGCGCTAACCACTGCACCACCACTCCCCCACACAAATTATTTCGCGACTCAATGCTGCCCTCTTGTGGTAAAAAACTAGAATCTCACTCACCAACTCTCCCACTCACCCACCCACCCATTCATCCAGACAAAGCTACCCCACGTAGCCTCTAGCTGGTTGTAGGGGCAAGTGCTGTTCCACAGACACTGACAAAGCTACCCCAGGTAGCCTTTGGCAGGGCTGTAGGGGCAAGTGCTGTTACATAGACACAGACAAAGGTACCCCAGGTAGCCTCTAGCGGGGCTGTAGGGGCAAGTGCTCTCACACAGATACAAACAAAGCTAACCCAGATAAATTCTAGCAGGGCTGTCGGGGCAAGTGCTGTCAAAACATACATAGACAAAGCTACCCCAGGTAGCCTCTAGCGGGGCTGTAGGGGCAAGTGCTCTCATACACAGACACAGACAAAGCTACCCCAGGTACCCTCTAGCAATGCTGTAGGGGCAAGTGCTGTTACACAAACACAGACAAAGCTACCCCAGGTAGCCTCTAGCAGGGCTTTAGGGGCAAGTGCTGTTACACAAACACAGACAAAGCTACCTTAGGTAGCCTCTCGCAGGGCTGTAGGGGCAATTGCTGCCACACAGATACAAAAAAACTAACCCAGATAAATTCTAGCAGGGCTGTAGGGGCAAGTGCTGTCAAAACATACATAGACAAAACTACACCAGGTAGCCTCTAGCTGGTTGTCGGGGCAAATGTTGTCACAGAGACACAGACAAAGCTACCCCAGGTAGACTCTTTCTGGTTGTAGGGGCAAGTGCTTTGAGCAATAGCACCTATGAAGGCTACCGTCAATGTGGCTACACACACAGAGGGAGTGGGTGGCCAGCACCACCACGCCCGACCGCCTTTGTCTCTCTCCCAGTTCTAGTGATGTTTACAACACCACCACCACCATCACTCCCCACACACACACACAGTGCGCTAACCACTGCACCATCACTCCCCACTCACACACACAGTGCGCTAACCACTGCACCACCACTCCCCACTCAGACACACAATGCCCTAACCACTGCTCCACCACTCCCCACTCACACAGAGTGCGCTAACCACTGCACCACCACTCCCCACTCACACACAGTGCGCTAACCACTGCACGAACCACTTCCCACTCACACACAGTGCGCTAACCACTGCACCACCACTCCCCACACACACTCAACGTGCGCTAACCACTGCACTACCACTCCCCCCACACAAATTATTTCGCGACTCAATGCTGCCCTCTTGTGGTAAAAAACTAGAATCTCACTCACCAACTCACCCACTCACCCACCCACCCATTCATCCAGACAAAGCTACCCCACGTAGCCTCTAGCTGGTTGTAGGGGCAAGTGCTGTTCCACAGACACTGACAAAGCTACCCCAGGTAGCGTTTGGCAGGGCTGTAGGGGCAAGTGCTGTTACATAGACACAGACAAAGGTACCCCAGGTAGCCTCTAGCGGGGCTGTAGGGGCAAGTGCTCTCACACAGATACAAACAAAGCTAACCCAGATTAATTCTAGCAGGGCTGTCGGGGCAAGTGCTGTCAAAACATACATAGACAAAGCTACCCCAGGTAGCCTCTAGCGGGGCTGTAGGGGCAAGTGCTCTCATACACAGACACAGACAAATCTACACTAGGTACCCTCTAGCAATGCTGTAGGGGCAAGTGCTGTTACACAAACACAGACAAAGCTACCTTAGGTAGCCTCTCGCAGGGCTGTAGGGGCAATTGCTGCCACACAGATACAAAAAAGCTAACCCAGATAAATTCTAGCAGTGCTGTAGGGGCAAGTGCTGTCAAAACATACATAGACAAAGCTACCCCAGGTAGCCTCTAGCTGGTTGTCGGGGCAAATGTTGTCACAGAGACACAGACAAAGCTACCCCAGGTAGAATCTTTCTGGTTGTAGGGGCAAGTGCTTTGATCAATAGCACCTATGAAGGCTACCGGCACTGTGGATACACACACAGAGGGAGTGGGTGGCCAGCACCACCACGCCCGACCGCCTCTGTCTCTCTCCCAGTTCTAGCGATGTTTACAACACCACCACCACCACCATCACTCCCCACACACACACACAGTGCGCTAACCACTGCACCATCACTCCCCACTCACACACACAGTGCGCTAACCACTGCACCATCACTCCCCACTCACACACACAGTGCGCTAACCACTGCACCACCACTCCCCACACACACTCAACGTGCGCTAACCACTGCACCACCACTCCCCCCACACAAATTATTTCGCGACTCAATGCTGCCCTCTTTTGGTAAAAACTAGAATCTCACTCACCAACTCACCCCTCACTCAACTACCCACCCACTCATCCAGACAAAGCTACCCCAGGTAGCCTCTAGCTGGCTGTGGGGGCAAGCGCTGTTCCACAGACACTGACAAAGCTACCCCAGGTAGCCTTTGGCAGGGGTGTAGGGGCAAGTGCTTTTACATAGACACAGACAAGGTAGCCCAGGTAGCCTCTAGCGCGGCTGTAGAGGCTAGTGCTGTTACTCTCAGAGAAAGCTACCCCAGGTAGCCTCTAGCAGGGCTGTAGGGGCAAGTGCTGTTACACAAACACATACAAAGCTACCCCAGGTAGCCTCTAGCAGGGCTGTAGGGGCAAGTGCTATTACACAAACACATACAAAGCTACCTTACGTAGCCTCTCGCAGGGCTGTGGGGTAAGTGCTCTCACACAGATACAAACAAAGCTAACCCAGATAAATTCTAGCAGGGCTGTCGGGGCAGGTGCTGTCAAAACATACATAGACAAAGCTACCCCAGGTAGCCTCTAGCGGGGCTGTAGAGGCAAGTGCTCTCATACACAGACACAGACAAAGCTACCCCAGGTACCCTCTAGCAATGCTGTAGGGGCAAGTGCTGTTACACAAACACAGACAAAGCTACCCCATGTAGCCTCTAGCAATGCTGTAGGGGCAAGTGCTGTTACACAAACACAGACAAAGCTACCTTAGGTAGCCTCTCGCAGGGCCGTAGGGGCAATTGCTGCCACACAGATACAAAAAAGCTAACCCAGATAAATTCTAGCAGGGCTGTAGGGGCAAGTGCTGTCAAAACATACATATGACAAAGCTACCCCAGGTAGCCTCTAGCTGGTTGTCGGGGCAAATTTTGTCACATAGACACAGACAAAGCTACCCCAGGTAGACTCTTTATGGTTGTAGGGGCAAGTGCTTTGAGCAATAGCACCTATGAAGGCTACCGGCACTGTGGCTACACACACAGAGGGAGTGGGTGGCCAGCACCACCACGCCCGACCGCCTTTGTCTCTCTCCCAGTTCTTGCGAGGTTTACAACACCACCACCACCATCACTCCCCACACACACACACAGTGCGCTATCCACTGCACCATCACTCCCCACTCACACACACAGTGCGCTAACCACTGCACCACCACTCCCCACTCAGACACACAATGCCCTAACCACTGCTCCACCACTCCCCACTCACACACAGTGCGCTAACCACTGCACCACCACTCCCCACTCACACACAGTGCGCTAACCACTGCACCACCACTCCCCACTCACACACAGTGCGCTAACCACTGCACCACCGCTCCCCACACACACTCAACGTGCGCTAACCACTGCACCACCACTCCCCACAAACAAATTATTTCGCGACTCAATGCTGCCCTCTTGTGGTACAAAATGAGAATCTCACTCACCAACTCACCCCCTCACTCAACCACCCACCCACTCATCCAGACAAAGCTACCCCAGGTAGCCGCTATTTGGCTGTGGGGGCAAGTGCTGTTCCACAAACACTGACAAAGCTACCCCAGGTAGCCTTTGCCAGGGCTGTAGGGGCAAGTGCTGTTACATAGACACAGACAAAGCTACCCCAGGTAGCCTTTAGCGTGACTGTAGAGGCTAGTGCTTTTGCACACAGAGAAAGCTACCCCAGGTAGCCTCTAGCAGGGCTGTAGGGGCAAGTGCTGTTACACAAACACATACAAAGCTACCCCAGGTAGCCTCTAGCAGGGCTGTAGGGGCAAGTGCTGTTACACAAACACATACAAAGCTACCTTAGGTAGCCTCTCGCAGTGCTGTGGGGCAAGTGCTCTCACACAGTTACAAACAAAGCTAACCCAGATAAATTCTAGCAGGGCTGTCGGGGCAAGTGCTGTCAAAACATACATAGACAAAGCTACCCCAGGTAGCCTCTAGCGGGGCTGTAGGGGCAAGTGCTCTCATACACAGACACAGACAATGCTACCCCAGGCACCCTCTAGCAATGCTGTAGGGGCAAGTGCTGTTACACAAACACAGAAAAAGCTACCCCATGTAGCCTCTAGCAGGGCTATAGGGGCAAGTGCTGTTACACAAACACAGACAAAGCTACCTTAGGTAGCCTCTCGCAGGGCAGTAGGGGCAATTGCTGCCACACAGATACAAAAAAGCTAACCCAGAAAAATTCTAGCAGTGCTGTAGGGGCAAGTGCTGTCAAAACATACATAGACAAACCTACCCCAGGTAGCCTCTAGCTGGTTGTCGGGGCAAATGTTGTCACAGAGACACAGACAAAGCTACCCCAGGTAGAATCTTTCTGGTTGTAGGGGCAAGTGCTTTGAGCAATAGCACCTATGAAGGCTACCGGCACTGTGGATACACACACAGAGGGAGTGGGTGGCCAGCACCACCACGCCCGACCGCCTTTGTCTCTCTCCCAGTTCTAGCGATGTTTACAACACCACCACCATCACTCCCCACACACACACACACACACATTGCGCTAACCACTGCACCACCACTCCCCACTCACACAGTGCGCTAACCACTGCACCACCACTCTCCACTCACACACAGTGCGCTAACCACTGCACCACCACTCCCCACACACACTCAACGTGCGCTAACCACTGCACCACCACTCCCCCCACACAAATTATTTCGCGACTCAATGCTGCCCTCTTGTGGTAAAAACTAGAATCTCACTCACCAACTCACCCCCTCACTCAAACACCCACCCACTCATCCAGACAAAGCTACCCCCAGGTAGCCTCTAGCTGGATGTGGGGGCAAGTGCTGTTCCACAGACACTGACAAAGCTACCCCAGGTAGCCTTTGGCAGGGCTGTAGGGGCAAGTACTTTTACATAGACACAGACAAAGCAACCCCAGGTAGCCTCTAGCAGGGCTGTAGGGGCAAGTGCTGTTACACAAACACAGACAAAGCTACCCCACGTAGCCTCTAGCAGGGCTGTAGGGGCAAGTGCTGTTACACAAACACAGACAAAGCTACCTTAGGTAGCCTGTCGCGGGGCTGTAGGGGCAAGTGCTCTCACACAGATACAAACAAAGCTCACCCAGATAAATTCTAGCAGAGCTGTCGGGGCAAGTGCTGTCAAAACATACATAGACAAAGCTACCCCAGGTAGCCTCTAGCTGGTTGTCGGGGCAAATGTTGTCACAGAGACACAGACAAAGCTACCCCAGGTAGAATCTTTCTGGTTGTAGGGGCAAGTGCTTTGAGCAATAGCACCTATGAAGGCTACCGTCACTGTGGCTACACACACAGAGGGAGTGGGTGGCCACCACCACCACGCCCGACCGCCTTTGTCTCTCTCCCAGTTCTAGCGATGTTTACAACACCACCACCACCATCACTCCCCACACACACACACAGTGCGCTAACCACTGCACCATCATTCCCCACTCACACACACAGTGCGCTAACCACTGCACCACCACTCCCCACTCAGACACACAATGCCATAACCACTGCTCCACCACTCCCCACTCACATACAGTGCGCTAACCACTGCACTACCGCTCCACACTCACACACAGTGCGCTAACCACTGCACCACCACTCCCCACACACACACACAGTGCGATAACCACTGCACCACCACTCCCCACTCACACACAGTGCGCTAACCACTGCACCACCACTCCCCACTCAAACACAGTGCGCTAACCACTGCACCACCACTCCCCACACACACTCAACGTGCGCTAACCACTGCACCACCACTCCTCCCACACAAATTATTTCGCGACTCAATGCTGCCCTCTTGTGGTAAAAAACTAGAATCTCACTCACCAACTCTCCCACTCACCCACCCACCCATTCATCCAGGCAAAGCTACCCCACGTAGCCTCTAGCTGGTTGTAGGGGCAAGTGCTGTTCCACAGACACTGACAAAGCTACCCCAGGTAGCCTTCGGCAGGGCTGTAGGGGCAAGTGCTGTTACATAGACACAGACAAAAGTACCCCAGGTAGCCTCTAGCGGGGCTGTAGGGGCAATTGCTCTCACACAGATACAAACAAAGCTAACCCAGATAAATTCTAGCAGGGCTGTCGGGGCAAGTGCTGTCAAAACATACATAGACAAAGCTACCCCAGGTAGCCTCTAGCGGGGCTGTAGGGGCAAGTGCTCTCATACACAGACACAGACAAATCTACCCTAGGTACCCTCTAGCAATGCTGTAGGGGCAAGTGCTGTTACACAAACACAGACAAAGCTACACCAGGTAGCCTCTAGCAGGGCTATAGGGGCAAGTGCTGTTACACAAACACAGACAAAGCTACCTTAGGTAGCCTCTCGCAGGGCTGTAGGGACAATTGCTGCCACACAGATACAAAAAAGTTAACCCAGATAAATTCTAGCAGTGCTGTAGGGGCAAGTGCTGTCAAAACATACATAGACAAAGCTACCCCAGGTAGCCTCTAGCTGGTTGTCGGGGCAAATGTTGTCACAGAGACACAGACAAAGCTACTCCAGGTAGATTCTTTCTGCTTGTAGGGGCAAGTGCTTTGAGCAATAGCACCTATGAAGGCTACCGTCACTGTGGCTACACACACAGAGGGAGTGGGTGGCCACCACCACCACGCCCGACCGCCTTTGTCTCTCTCCCAGTTCTAGCGATGTTTACAACACCACCACCACCATCACTCCCCACACACACACACACAGTGCGCTAACCACTGCGCCATCATTCCCCACTCACACACACAGTGCGCTAACCACTGCACCACCACTCCCCACTCAGACACACAATGCCCTAACCACTGCTCCACCACTCCCCACTCACATACAGTGCGCTAACCACTGCACCACCACTCCCCACTCACACACAGTGCGCTAACCACTGCACCACCACTCCCCACACACACACAGTGCGCTAACCACTGCACCACCACTCCCCACTCACACACAGTGCGCTAAATACTGCACCACCACTCCCCACTCACACACAGTGCGCTAACCACTGCACCACCACTCCGCACGCACACTCAACGTGCGCTAACCACTGCACCACCGCTCCTCCCACACAAATTATTTCGCGACTAACTGCTGCCCTCTTGTGGTACAAAACTAGAATCTCACTCACCAACTCACCCACTCACCCACCCACCCATTCATCCAGACAAAGCTACCCCACGTAGCCTCTAGCTGGTTGTAGGCGCAAGTGCTGTGCCACGGACACTGACAAAGCTACCCCAGGTAGCCTTGGGCAGGGCTGTAGGGGCAAGTGCTGTTACATAGACACAGACAAAAGTACCCCAGGTAGCCTCTAGCGGGGCTGTAGGGGCAAGTGCTCTCATACACAGACACAGACAAATCTACCCAGGTACCCTCTAGCAATGCTGTAGGGGCAAGTGCTGTTACACAAACACAGACAAAGCAACCCCAGGTAGCCTCTAGCAGGGCTATAGGGGCAAGTGCTGTTACACAAACACAGACAAAGCTACCTTAGGTAGCCTCTCGCAGGGCTGTAGGGGCAATTGCTGCCACACAGATACAAAAAAGCTAACCCAGATAAATTCTAGCAGTGCTGTAGGGGCAAGTGCTGTCAACACATACATAGACAAAGCTACCCCAGGTAGCCTCTAGCTGGTTGTCGGGGCAAATGTTGTCACAGAGACACAGACAAAGCTACCCCAGGTAGAATCTTTCTGGTTGTAGGGGCAAGTGCTTTGAGCAATAGCACCTATGAAGGCTACCGTCACTGTGGCTACACACACAGAGGGAGTGGGTGGCCACCACCACCACGCCCGACCGCCTTTGTCTCTCTCCCAGTTCTAGCGATGTTTACAACACCACCACCACCATCACTCCCCACACACACACACACAGTGCGCTAACCACTGCACCATCATTCCCCACTCACACACACAGTGCGCTAACCACTGCACCACCACTCCCCACTCAGACACACAATGCCATAACCACTGCTCCACCACTCCCCACTCACATACAGTGCGCTAACCACTGCACACCGCTCCACACTCACACACAGTGCGCTGACCACTGCACCACCACTCCCCACACACACACACAGTGCGATAACCACTGCACCACCACTCCCCACTCACACACAGTGCGCTAACCACTGCACCACCACTCCCCACTCAAACACAGTGCGCTAACCACTGCACCACCACTCCCCACACACACTCAACGTGCGCTAACCACTGCACCACCACTCCTCCCACACAAATTATTTCGCGACTCAATGCTGCCCTCTTGTGGTACAAAACTAGAATCTCACTCACCAACTCACCCACTCACCCACCCACCCATTCATCCAGACGGTCCGGACGGTCCCGGGCGGTCCCGGGCGGTCTCGGGCGGTCCCGGGCAGTCCCGGGCGGTCCGGGGCGGTCCCGGGCGGTCCGGGGCGGTCCCGGGCAGTCTGGGGCGGTCCCGGGCGGTCCGGGCCGGGCCCGGGCGGTCCGGGGCGGTCCCGGGCGATCCGGGGTGGTCCCGGGTGGTCGGGGGCGGTCCTGGGCGGTTCGGGGCGGTCCCGGGCGGTCCTGTGTGGTCCCGGGCGGTTCCCGACGGTCCGGACGGTCCTGGGCGGTCCCGGGCGGTCTCGGGCGGTCCCGGGCGGTCCCGGGCGGTCCCGGGCGGTCCCGGGCGGTCCCGGGCGGTCCCGGGCGGTCCCGGGCGGTCCCGGGTGGTCTCGGGCGGTCCCGGGCGGTCCCGGGCGGTCCCGGGCGTTCCAGGGCGGTCCCGGGCGGTCCAGGGCGGTCCCGGGCGGTCCCGGGCGGTCCCGGGCGGTCCCGGGCGGTCCGAGGCGGTCCCGGGCGGTCCCGGGTGGTTTGGGGCGGTCCCGGGCGGTCCCGGGCGGTCCCGGGCGGTCCGGGGCGGTCCCGGGCGTTCCCGGGTGGTCTGGGGCGGTCCCGGGCGGTCCCGGGCGGTCCCGGGCGGTCCCGGGCGGTCCCCGGCGGTCCCGGGCGGTCCCAGGCGGTCCCGGGCGGTCCCGGGCGGTCCCGGGCAATCCGGGGTAGTACCGGGCGGTCCCGGGCAGTCCGGGGCGGTCCCGGGCGGTCCTGGGCGGTCCCGGGCGGTCTGGGGCGGTCCCGGGTGGTCCGGGGCGGTCCCGGGCAGTCTGTGGCGGTCCCAGGCGGTCCGGGGCGGTCCCGGGCGGTCCGGGGTGGTCCCGGGCGGTCCGGGGCGGTCACGGGCAGTCCGGGGCGGTCCCGGGCGGTCCCGTGTGGTCTTGGGCGGTCCCAGACGGTCCGGACGGTCCCGGGCGGTCCCGGGCGGTCTCGGGCGGTCCCGGGCAGTCCCGGGCGGTCCGGGGCGGTCCGGGGCGGTCCCGGGCAGTCTGGGGCCGTCCCGGGCGGTCCGGAGCGGGCCGGGGCGGTCCGGGGCGGTCCCGGGCGATCCGGGGTGGTCCCGGGCGGTCGGGGGCGGTCCCGGGCGGTTCGGGGCGGTCCCGGGCGGTCCCGTGTGGTCACGGGCGGTCCCCGACGGTCCGGACGGTCCTGGGCGGTCCCGGGCGGTCTCGGGCGGTCCCGGGCGGTCCCGGGCGGTCCCGGGCGTTCCAGGGCAGTCCCGGGCGGTCCCGGGCGGTCCCGGGTGGTCCCGGGCGGTCCCGGGCGGTCCGAGGCGGTCCCGGACGGTCCGGGGCGGTCATGGGCGGTCCCGGGCGGTCCCGGGCGGTCCCGGGCGTTCCAGGGCGGTCCCGGCCGGTCCCGGGCGGTCCCGGGCGGTCCCGGGCGGTCCCGGGCGGTCCGAGGCGGTCCCGGGCGGTCCGGGGCGGTCCTGGGCGGTCCCGGGCGGTCCCGGGCGGTCCCGGGCGGTCTCGGGCGGTCCCGGGCGGTCGCAGACGGTCTGGACCGTCCCGGGCGTTCCCGGGCGGTCTCGGGCGGTCCCGGGCGGTCCCGGGCGGTCCCGGGCGGTCCCGGGCGTTCCAGGGCGGTCCCGGGCGGTCCAGGGCGGTCCCGGGCGGTCTGGGGCGGTCCCGGGCGGTCCGGGGCGGTCCCGGGCGGTCCCGGGCGGTCCCGGGCGGTCCCGGGCGGTCCCGGGCGGTCCCGGGCGGTCCCGAGTGGTCCGGGGCGGTCCGGGGCGGTCCGGGGCGATCCCGGGCGGTGCCGGGCGGTCCGGGGCGGTCCTGGGCGGTCCCGGGCGGTCTCGGGCGATCCCGGGCGGTCCCGCACGGTCCCGGGCGGTCCCGGGCGGTCCCGGGCATTCCCGGGAGGTCCGGGGCGGTCCCGGGCGGTTCGGGGCGGTCCCGGGCGGTCCAGGGCGGTCCCGGGCGGTCCCGGGCGGTCCCGGGCGGTCGCGGGCGGTCCTGGGCGGTCCTGGGCGGTCCGGGGCGGTCCCGGGCGGGCCCGGGCGGTCCGGGGCGGTCCGGGGCGGTACCGGGCGGTCCCGGGCGGTCCCGGGCGGTCCGGGGCGGTCCCGGGCGGTCCCGGGCGGTCCGGGGCGGTCCGGGGCGGTCCCGTGCGGTCCCGGGCGGTCCCGGGCGGTCCCGGGCTGTCCAGGGCGGTCCCGGGCGGTCCAGGGCGGTCCCGGGCGGTCCCGGGCGGTCCCGGGCGGTCCCGGGCGGTCCGAGGCGGTCCCGGGCGGTCCCGGGCGGTCTGGAGCGGTCCAGGGCGGTCCCGGGCGGTCTCGGGCGGTCCCGGGCGGTCCCGGGCGGTCCCGGGCGGTCCCGGGCGGTCCCGGGCGGTCCCGGGCGGTCCCGGGCGGTCCCGGGCAATCCGGGGCGGTCCCGGGCAATCCGGGGCGGTCCCGGGCGGTCCGGGGCGGTCCCGGGCGGTCCCGGGCGGTCCGGGGGGCGGTCCCGGGCGACGGCCCGGGCGACGGCCCGGGCGACGGCCCGGGGGACGGCCCGGGGGACGGCCCGGGGGACGGCCCGGGGGACGGCCCGGGGGACGGCCCGGGGGACGGCCCGGGGGACGGCCCGGGGGACGGCCCGGGGGACGGCCCGGGGGACGGCCCGGGGGACGGCCCGGGGGACGGCCCGGGGGACGGCCCGGGGGACGGCCCGGGGGACGGCCCGGGGGACGGCCCGGGGGACGGCCCGGGGGACGGCCCGGGGGACGGCCCGGGGGACGGCCCGGGGGACGGCCCGGGGACGGCCCGGGGGACGTAGGGCTGTAGGGGCAAGTGCTCTCATACACAGACACAGACAAAGCTACCCCAGGTACCCTCTAGCAATGCTGTAGGGGCAAGTGCTGTTACACAAACACAGACAAAGCTACCCCAGGTAGCCTCTATGAGGGCTAAAAGGGGCAAGTGCTGTTACACAAACACAGACAAAACTACCTTGGGTAGCCTCTCGCAGGGCTTTAGGGGCAATTGCTGCCACACAGATACAAAAAAGCTAACCCAGATAAATTCTAGCAGTGCTGTAGGGGCAAGTGCTGTCAAAACATACATAGACAAAGCTACCCCAGGTAGCCTCTAGCTGGTTGTCGGGGCAAATGTTGTCACAGCGACACAGACAAAGCTACCCCAGGTAGAATCTTTCTGGTTGTAGGGGCAAGTGCTTTGAGCAATAGCACCTATGAAGGCTACCGTCACTGTGGCTACACACACAGAGGGAGTGGGTGGCCACCACCACCACGCCCGACCGCCTTTGTCTCTCTCCCAGTTCTAGCGATGTTTACAACACCACCACCACCATCACTCCCCACACACACACAGTGCGCTAACCACTGCACCATCATTCCCCACTCACACACACAGTGCGCTAACCACTGCACCACCACTCCCCACTCAGACACACAATGCCCTAACCACTGCTCCACCACTCCCCACTCACATACAGTGCGCTAACCACTGCACCACCACTCCCCACTCACACACAGTGCGCTAACCACTGCACCACCACTCCCCACACACACACAGTGTGCTAACCACTGCACCACCACTCCCCACTCACACACTGCGCTAACCACTGCACCACCACTCCCCACTCACACACAGTGCGCTAACCACTGCACCACCACTCCGCACACACACTCAACGTGCGCTAACCACTGCACCACCGCTCCTCCCACACAAATTATTTCGCGACTCACTGCTGCCCTCTTGTGGTACAAAACTAGAATCTCACTCACCAACTCACCCACTCACCCACCCACCCATTCATCCAGACAAAGCTACCCCACGTAGCCTCTAGCTGGTTGTAGGGGCAAGTGCTGTTCCACAGACACTGACAAAGCTACCCCAGGTAGCCTTTGGCAGGGCTGTAGGGGCAAGTGCTGTTACATAGACACAGACAAAGGTACCCCAGGTAGCCTCTAGCGGGGCTGTAGGGGCAAGTGCTCTCACACAGATACAAACAAAGCTAACCCAGATAAATTCTAGCAGGGCTGTCGGGGCAAGTGCTGTCAAAACATACATAGACAAAGCTACCCCAGGTAGCCTCTAGCGGTGCTGTAGGGGCAAGTGCTCTCATACACAGACACAGACAAATCTACCCTAGGTACCCTCTAGCAATGCTGTAGGGGCAAGTGCTGTTACACAAACACAGACAAAGCTACACCAGGTAGCCTCTAGCAGGGCTATAGGGGCAAGTGCTGTTACACAAACACAGACAAAGCTACCTTAGGTAGCCTCTCGCAGGGCTGTAGGGGCAATTGCTGCCACACAGATACAAAAAAGCTAACCCAGATAAATTCTAGCAGTGCTGTAGGGGCAAGTGCTGTCAAAACATACATAGACAAAGCTACCCCAGGTAGCCTCTAGCTGGTTGTCGGGGCAAATGTTGTCACAGAGACACAGACAAAGCTACCCCAGGTAGAATCTTTCTGGCTGTAGGGACAAGTGCTTTGAGCAATAGCACCTATGAAGGCTACCGTCACAGTGGCTACACACACAGAGGGAGTGGGTGGCCACCACCACCACGCCCGACGGCCTTTGTCTCTCTCCCAGTTCTAGCGATGTTTACAACACCACCACCACCATCACTCCCCACACACACACAGTGCGCTAACCACTGCACCATCATTCCCCACTCACACACACAGTGCGCTAACCACTGCACCACCACTCCCCACTCAGACACACAATGCCCTAACCACTGCTCCACCACTCCCCACTCACATACAGTGCGCTAACCACTGCACCACCACTCCCCACTCACACACAGTGCGCTAACCACTGCACCACCACTCCCCACACACACACAGTGCGCTAACCACTGCACCACCACTCCCCACTCACACACAGTGCGCTAATCACTGCACCACCACTCCCCACTCACACACAGTGCGCTAACCACTGCACCACCACTCCGCACACACACTCAACGTGCGCTAACCACTGCACCACCGCTCCTCCCACACAAATTATTTCGCGACTCACTGCTGCCCTCTTGTGGTACAAAACTAGAATCTCACTCACCAACTCACCCACTCACCCACCCACCCATTCATCCAGACAAAGCTACCCCACGTAGCCTCTAGCTGGTTGTAGGGGCAAGTGCTGTTCCACAGACACTGACAAAGCTACCCCAGGTAGCCTTTGGCAGGGCTGTAGGGGCAAGTGCTGTTACATAGACACAGACAAAGGTACCCCAGGTAGCCTCTAGCGGGGCTGTAGGGGCAAGTGCTCTCACACAGATACAAACAAAGCTAACCCAGATAAATTCTAGCAGGGCTGTCGGGGCAAGTGCTGTCAAAACATACATAGACAAAGCTACCCCAGGTAGCCTCTAGCGGGGCTGTAGGGGCAAGTGCTCTCATACACAGACACAGACAAAGCTACCCCAGGTACCCTCTAGCAATGCTGTAGGGGCAAGTGCTGTTACACAAACACAGACAAAGCTACCCCAGGTAGCCTCTATGAGGGCTAAAAGGGGCAAGTGCTGTTACACAAACACAGACAAAACTACCTTGGGTAGCCTCTCGCAGGGCTGTAGGGGCAATTGCTGCCACACAGATACAAAAAAGCTAACCCAGATAAATTCTAGCAGTGCTGTAGGGGCAAGTGCTGTCAAAACATACATAGACAAAGCTACCCCAGGTAGCCTCTAGCTGGTTGTCGGGGCAAATGTTGTCACAGCGACACAGACAAAGCTACCCCAGGTAGAATCTTTCTGGTTGTAGGGGCAAGTGCTTTGAGCAATAGCACCTATGAAGGCTACCGTCACTGTGGCTACACACACAGAGGGAGTGGGTGGCCAGCACCACCACGCCCGACCGCCTTTGTCTCTCTCCCAGTTCTAGTGATGTTTACAACACCACCACCACCATCACTCCCCACACACACACACACACAGTGCGCTAACCACTGCACCATCACTCCCCACTCACACACACAGTGCGCTAACCACTGCACCACCACTCCCCACTCAGACACAAAATGCCCTAACCACTGCTCCACCACTCCCCACTCACACAGAGTGCGCTAACCACTGCACCACCACTCCCCACTCACACACAGTGCGCTAACCACTGCACCACCACTCCCCACTCACACACAGTGCGCTAACCACTGCACGAACCACTTCCCACTCACACACAGTGCGCTAACCACTGCACCACCACTCCCCACACACACTCAACGTGCGCTAACCACTGCACCATCACTCCCCCACACAAATTATTTCGAGACTAGAATCTCACTCACCAACTCTCCCACTCACCCACCCACCCATTCATCCAGACAAAGCTACCCCACGTAGCCTCTAGCTGGTTGTAGGGGCAAGTGCTGTTCCACAGACACTGACAAAGCTACCCCAGGTAGCCTTTGGCAGGGCTGTAGGGGCAAGTGCTGTTACATAGACACAGACAAAGGTACCCCAGGTAGCCTCTAGCGGGGCTGTAGGGGCAAGTGCTCTCACACAGATACAAACAAAGCTAACCCAGATAAATTCTAGCAGGGCTGTCGGGGCAAGTGCTGTCAAAACATACATAGACAAAGCTACCCCAGGTAGCCTCTAGCGGGGCTGTAGGGGCAAGTGCTCTCATACACAGACACAGACAAAGCTACCCCAGGTACCCTCTAGCAATGCTGTAGGGGCAAGTGCTGTTACACAAACACAGACAAAGCTACCCCAGGTAGCCTCTAGCAGGGCTTTAGGGGCAAGTGCTGTTACACAAACACAGACAAAGCTACCTTAGGTAGCCTCTCGCAGGGCTGTAGGGGCAATTGCTGCCACACAGATACAAAAAAACTAACCCAGATAAATTCTAGCAGGGCTGTAGGGGCAAGTGCTGTCAAAACATACATAGACAAAACTACACCAGGTAGCCTCTAGCTGGTTGTCGGGGCAAATGTTGTCACAGAGACACAGACAAAGCTACCCCAGGTAGACTCTTTCTGGTTGTAGGGGCAAGTGCTTTGAGCAATAGCACCTATGAAGGCTACCGTCACTGTGGCTACACACACAGAGGGAGTGGGTGGCCAGCACCACAACGCCCGACCGACTTTGTCTCTCTCCCAGTTCTAGCGATGTTTACAACACCACCACCACCATCACTCCCCACACACACACACACAGTGCGCTAACCACTGCACCATCACTCCCCACTCACACACACATTGCCCTAACCACTGCTCCATCACTCCCCACTCACACACAGTGCGCTAACCACTGCACCACCACTCCCCACTCACACACAGTGCGCTAACCACTGCACCACCACTCCCCACACACACTCAACGTGCGCTAACCACTGCACCACCACTCCCCCCACACAAATTATGTCGCGACTCAATGCTGCCCTCTTGTGGTAAAAACTAGAATCTCACTCACCAACTCACCCCCTCACTCAACCACCCACCCACTCATCCAGACAAAGCTACCCCAGGTAGCCTCTAGCTGGCTGTGGGGGCAAGTGCTGTTCCACAGACACTGACAAAGCTACCCCAGGTAGCCTTTGGCAGGGCTGTAGGGGCAAGTGCTTTTACATAGACACAGACAAAGCTACCCCAGGTAGCCTCTAGCGCGGCAGTAGAGGCTAGTGCTGTTACACACAGAGAAAGCTACCCCAGGTAGCCTCTAACAGGGCTGTAGGGGCAAGTGCTGTTACACAAACACAGAAAAAGCTACCTTAGGTAGCCTCTCGCAGGGCTGTAGGGGCAAGTGCTCTCACACAGATACAAACAAAGCTAACCCAGATAAATTCTAGCAGGGCTGACGGGGCAAGTGCTGTCAAAACATACATAGACAAAGTTACCCCAGGTAGCCTCTAGCGGGGCTGTAGGGGCAAGTGCTCTCATACACAGACACAGAGAAAGCTACCCCAGGTACCCTCTAGCAATGCTGTAGGGGCAAGTGCTGTTACACAAACACAGACAAAGCTACCCCAGGTAGACTCTTTCTGGTTGTAGGGGCAAGTGCTTTGAGCAATAGCACCTATGAAGGCTACCGGCACTGTGGCTACACACACAGAGGGAGTGGGTGGCCAGCACCACCACGCCCGACCGCCTTTGACTCTCTCCCAGTTCTAGCGATGTTTACAACACCACCATCACTCCCCACACACACACACAGTGCGCTAACCACTGTATCATCACTCCCCACTCACACACACAGTGCGCTAACCAATGCACCACCACTCCCCACTCAGACACACAATGCCCTAACCACTGCTCCACCACTCCCCACTCACACAGAGTGCGCTAACCACTGCACCACCACTCCCCACTCACACACAGTGCGCTAACCACTGCACCACCACTCCCCACTCACACACAGTGCGCTAACCACTGCACCACCACTCCCCACACACACTCAACGTGCGCTAACCACTACACCACCACTCCCCCCACACAAATTATTTCGCGACTCAATGCTGCCCTCTTGTGGTAAAAATAAGAATCTCACTCACCAACTCACCCCCTCACTCAACCACCCACCCACTCATCCAGATGAAGCTACCCCAGGTAGCCTCTAGCTGGCTGTGGGAGCAAGTGCTGTTCCACAGACACTGACAAAGCTACCCCAGTTTGCCTTTGGCAGGGCTGTAGGGGCAAGTGCTGTTACATAGACACAGACAAAGGTACCCCAGGGAGCCTCTAGCGGGGCTGTAGGGGCAAGTGCTGTTACACACAGACAAAGCTACCCCAGGTAGCCTCTAGCAGGTCTTAGGGGCAAGTGCTGCTACAAAGACACAGACAAGCTATCCTAGGCAGCCTTTAGCAGGGCTGTAGGGGCAAGTGCTCTCATACGCATACACAGACACAGACAAAGCTACCCCAGGTAGCCTCTAGCAGGGCTGTCGGGGCAAGTGCTGTCAAAACATGCATAGACAAAGCTACCCCAGATAGCCTCTAGCGGGGCTGTAGGGGCAAGTGCTCTCATACACAGACACAGACAAAGCTACCCCAGGTACCCTCTAGCAATGCTGTAGGGGCAAGTGCTGTTACACAAACACAGACAAAGCTACCCCAGGTAGCCTCTAGCAGGGCTATAGGGGCAAGTGCTGTTACACAAACACAGACAAAGCTACCTTAGGTAGCCTCTCGCAGGGGTGTAGGGGCAATTGCTGCCACACAGATACAATAAAGCTAACCCAGATAAATTCTATAAGGGCTGTAGGGGCAAGTGCTGTCAAAACATACATAGACAAAGCTACCCCAGGTAGCCTCTAGCTGGTTGTCGGGGCAAATGTTGTCACAGCGACACAGACAAAGCTACCCCATGGTAGACTCTTTCTGGTTGTAGGGGCAAGTGCTTTGACCAATAGCACCTATGAAGGCTACCGGCACTGTGGGTACACACACAGAGGGAGTGGGTGGCCAGCACCACCACGCCCGACCGCCTTTGTCTCTCTCCCAGTTCTAGTGATGTTTACAACACCACCACCACCATCACTCCCCACACACACACATACACAGTGCGCTAACCACTGCACCATCACTCCCCACTCACACACACAGTGCGCTAACCACTGCACCACCACTCCCCACTCAGACACACAATGCCCTAACCACTGCTCCACCACTCCCCACTCACACAGAGTGCGATAACCACTGCACCACCACTCCCCACTCACACACAGTGCGCTAACCACTGCACCACCACTCCCCACTCACACACAGTGCGCTAACCACTGCACCACCACTCCGCACACACACTCAACGTGCGCTAACCACTGCACCACCGCTCCTCCCACACAAATTATTTCGCGACTCACTGCTGCCCTCTTGTGGTACAAAACTAGAATCTCACTCACCAACTCACCCACTCACCCACCCACCCATTCATCCAGACAAAGCTACCACACGTAGCCTCTAGCTGGTTGTAGGGGCAAGTGCTGTTCCACAGACACTGACAAAGCTACCCCAGGTAGCCTTTGGCAGGGCTGTAGGGGCAAGTGCTGTTACATAGACACAGACAAAGGTACCCCAGGTAGCCTCTAGCGGGGCTGTAGGGGCAAGTGCTCTCACACAGATACAAACAAAGCTAACCCAGATAAATTCTAGCAGGGCTGTCGGGGCAAGTGCTGTCAAAACATACATAGACAAAGCTACCCCAGGTAGCCTCTAGCGGGGCTGTAGGGGCAAGTGCTCTCATACACAGACACAGACAAAGCTACCCCAGGTACCCTCTAGCAATGCTGTAGGGGCAAGTGCTGTTACACAAACACAGACAAAGCTACCCCAGGTAGCCTCTATGAGGGCTAAAAGGGGCAAGTGCTGTTACACAAACACAGACAAAACTACCTTGGGTAGCCTCTCGCAGGGCTGTAGGGGCAATTGCTGCCACACAGATACAAAAAAGCTAACCCAGATAAATTCTAGCAGTGCTGTAGGGGCAAGTGCTGTCAAAACATACATAGACAAAGCTACCCCAGGTAGCCTCTAGCTGGTTGTCGGGGCAAATGTTGTCACAGCGACACAGACAAAGCTACCCCAGGTAGAATCTTTCTGGTTGTAGGGGCAAGTGCTTTGAGCAATAGCACCTATGAAGGCTACCGTCACTGTGGCTACACACACAGAGGGAGTGGGTGGCCAGCACCACCACGCCCGACCGCCTTTGTCTCTCTCCCAGTTCTAGTGATGTTTACAACACCACCACCACCATCACTCCCCACACACACACACACAGTGCGCTAACCACTGCACCATCACTCCCCACTCACACACACAGTGCGCTAACCACTGCACCACCACTCCCCACTCAGACACACAATGCCCTAACCACTGCTCCACCACTCCCCACTCACACAGAGTGCGCTAACCACTGCACGAACCACTTCCCACTCACACACAGTGCGCTAACCACTGCACCACCACTCCCCACACACACTCAACGTGCGCTAACCACTGCACCACCACTCCCACCACACAAATTATTTCGCGACTCAATGCTGCCCTCTTGTGGTAAAAAACTAGAATCTCACTCACCAACTCACCCACTCACCCACCCACCCATTCATCCAGACAAAGCTACCCCACGTAGCCTCTAGCTGGTTGTAGGGGCAAGTGCTGTTCCACAGACACTGACAAAGCTACCCCAGGTAGCCTTTGGCAGGGCTGTAGGGGCAACTGCTGTGAGCAATAGCACCTATGAAGGCTACCGGCACTGTGGCTACACACACAGAGGGAGTGGGTGGCCAGCACCACCACGCCCGACCGCCTTTGTCTCTCTCCCAGTTCGAGCGATGTTTACAACACCACCATCACTCCCCACACACACACACAGTGCGCTAACCACTGCACCATCACTCCCCACTCACACACACAGTGCGCTAACCACTGCACCACCACTCCCCACTCAGACACACAATGCCCTAACCACTGCTCCACCACTCCCCACTCACACAGAGTGCGCTAACCACTGCACCACCACTCCCCACTCACACACAGTGCGCTAACCACTGCACCACCACTCCCCACTCACACACAGTGCGCTAACCACTGCACCACCACTCCGCACACACACTCAACGTGCGCTAACCACTGCACCACCGCTCCTCCCACACAAATTATTTCGCGACTCACTGCTGCCCTCTTGTGGTACAAAACTAGAATCTCACTCACCAACTCACCCACTCACCCACCCACCCATTCATCCAGACAAAGCTACCCCACGTAGCCTCTAGCTGGTTGTAGGGGCAAGTGCTGTTCCACAGACACTGACAAAGCTACCCCAGGTAGCCTCTAGCGGGGCTGTAGGTGCAAGAGCTCTCATACAGATACAAACAAAGCTAACCCAGATAAATTCTAGCAGGGCTGTCGGGCAGGTGCTGTCAAAACATACATAGACAAAGCTACCCCAGGTAGCCTCTAGCCGGGCTGTAGGGGCAAGTGCTCTCATACACAGACACAGACAAAGCTACCCCAGGTACCCTCTAGCAATGCTGTAGGGGCAAGTGCTGTTACACAAACACAGACAAAGCTACCCCAGGTAGCCTCTATGAGGGCTAAAAGGGGCAAGTGCTGTTACACAAACACAGACAAAACTACCTTGGGTAGCCTCTCGCAGGGCTGTAGGGGCAATTGCTGCCACACAGATACAAAAAAGCTAACCCAGATAAATTCTAGCAGTGCTGTAGGGGCAAGTGCTGTCAAAACATACATAGACAAAGCTACCCCAGGTAGCCTCTAGCTGGTTGTCGGGGCAAATGTTGTCACAGCGACACAGACAAAGCTACCCCAGGTAGAATCTTTCTGGTTGTAGGGGCAAGTGCTTTGAGCAATAGTACCTATGAAGGCTACCGTCACTGTGGCTACACACACAGAGGGAGTGGGTGGCCAGCACCACCACGCCCGACCGCCTTTGTCTCTCTCCCTGTTCTAGCGATGTTTACAACACCACCACCACCATCACTCCCCACACACACACACACACAGTGCGCTAACCACTGCACCATCACTCCCCACTCACACACACAGTGCGCTAACTACTGCACCACCACTCCCCACTCAGACACACAATGCCCTAACCACTGCTCCACCACTCCCCACTCACATACAGTGCGCTAACCACTGCACCACCACTCCCCACTCACACACAGTGCGCTAACCACTGCACGAACCACTTCCCACTCACACACAGTGCGCTAACCACTGCACCACCACTCCCCACACACACTCAACGTGCGCTAACCACTGCACCACCACTCCCCCCACACAAATTATTTCGCGACTCAATGCTGCCCTCTTGTGGTAAAAAACTAGAATCTCACTCACCAACTCACCCACTCACCCACCCACCCATTCATCCAGACAAAGCTACCCCACGTAGCCTCTAGCTGGTTGTAGGGGCAAGTGCTGTTCCACAGACACTGACAAAGCTACCCCAGGTAGCCTTTGGCAGGGCTGTAGGGGCAAGTGCTGTGAGCAATAGCACCTATGAAGGCTACCGGCACTGTGGCTACACACACAGAGGGAGTGGGTGGCCAGCACCACCACGCCCGACCGCCTTTGTCTCTCTCCCAGTTCTAGCGATGTTTGCAACACCACCACCATCACTCCCCACACACACACACAGTGCGCTAACCACTGCACCATCACTCCCCACTCACACACACAGTGCGCTAACCACTGCACCACCACTCCCCACTCAGACACACAATGCCCTAACCACTGCTCCACCACTCCCCACTCACACAGAGTGCGATAACCACTGCACCACCACTCCCCACTCACACACAGTGCGCTAACCACTGCACCACCACTCCCCACTCACACACAGTGCGCTAACCACTGCACCACCACTCCGCACACACACTCAACGTGCGCTAACCACTGCACCACCGCTCCTCCCACACAAATTATTTCGCGACTCACTGCTGCCCTCTTGTGGTACAAAACTAGAATCTCACTCACCAACTCACCCACTCACCCACCCACCCATTCATCCAGACAAAGCTACCCCACGTAGCCTCTAGCTGGTTGTAGGGGCAAGTGCTGTTCCACAGACACTGACAAAGCTACCCCAGGTAGCCTTTGGCAGGGCTGTAGGGGCAAATGCTGTTACATAGACACAGACAAAGGTACCCCAGGTAGCCTCTAGCGGGGCTGTAGGGGCAAGTGCTCTCACACAGATACAAACAAAGCTAACCCAGATAAATTCTAGCAGGGCTGTCGGGGCAGGTGCTGTCAAAACATACATAGACAAAGCTACCACAGGTAGCCTCTAGCGGGGCTGTAGGGGCAAGTGCTCTCATACACAGACACAGACAAAGCTACCCCAGGTACCCTCTAGCAATGCTGTAGGGGCAAGTGCTGTTACACAAACACAGACAAAGCTACCCCAGGTAGCCTCTATGAGGGCTAAAAGGGGCAAGTGCTGTTACACAAACACAGACAAAACTACCTTGGGTAGCCTCTCGCAGGGCTGTAGGGGCAATTGCTGCCACACAGATACAAAAAAGCTAACCCAGATAAATTCTAGCAGTGCTGTAGGGGCAAGTGCTGTCAAAACATACATAGACAAAGCTACCCCAGGTAGCCTCTAGCTGGTTGTCGGGGCAAATGTTGTCACAGCGACACAGACAAAGCTACCCCAGGTAGAATCTTTCTGGTTGTAGGGGCAAGTGCTTTGAGCAATAGCACCTATGAAGGCTACCGTCACTGTGGCTACACACACAGAGGGAGTGGGTGGCCAGCACCACCACGCCCGACCGCCTTTGTCTCTCTCCCAGTTCTAGTGATGTTTACAACACCACCACCACCATCACTCCCCACACACACACACACACAGTGCGCTAACCACTGCACCATCACTCCCCACTCACACACACAGTGCGCTAACCACTGCACCACCACTCCCCACTCAGACACACAATGCCCTAACCACTGCTCCACCACTCCCCACTCACACAGAGTGCGCTAACCACTGCACCACCACTCCCCACTCACACACAGTGCGCTAACCACTGCACGAACCACTTCCCACTCACACACAGTGCGCTAACCACTGCACCACCACTCCCCACACACACTCAACGTGCGCTAACCACTGCACCACCACTCCCCCCACACAAATTATTTCGCGACTCAATGCTGCCCTCTTGTGGTAAAAAACTAGAATCTCACTCACCAACTCACCCACTCACCCACCCACCCATTCATCCAGACAAAGCTACCCCACGTAGCCTCTAGCTGGTTGTAGGGGCAAGTGCTGTTCCACAGACACTGACAAAGCTACCCCAGGTAGCCTTTGGCAGGGCTGTAGGGGCAAGTGCTGTTACATAGACACAGACAAAGGTACCCCAGGTAGCCTCTAGCGGGGCTGTAGGTGCAAGTGCTCTCACACAGATACAAACAAAGCTAACCCAGATAAATTCTAGCAGGGCTGTCGGGGCAGGTGCTGTCAAAACATACATAGACAAAGCTACCCCAGGTAGCCTCTAGCGGGGCTGTAGGGGCAAGTGCTCTCATACACAGACACAGACAAAGCTACCCCAGGTACCCTCTAGCAATGCTGTAGGGGCAAGTGCTGTTACACAAACACAGACAAAGCTACCCCAGGTAGCCTCTATGAGGGCTAAAAGGGGCAAGTGCTGTTACACAAACACAGACAAAACTACCTTGGGTAGCCTCTCGCAGGGCTGTAGGGGCAATTGCTGCCACACAGATACAAAAAAGCTAACCCAGATAAATTCTAGCAGTGCTGTAGGGGCAAGTGCTGTCAAAACATACATAGACAAAGCTACCCCAGGTAGCCTCTAGCTGGTTGTCGGGGCAAATGTTGTCACAGCGACACAGACAAAGCTACCCCAGGTAGAATCTTTCTGGTTGTAGGGGCAAGTGCTTTGAGCAATAGCACCTATGAAGGCTACCGTCACTGTGGCTACACACACAGAGGGAGTGGGTGGCCAGCACCACCACGCCCGACCGCCTTTGTCTCTCTCCCTGTTCTAGCGATGTTTACAACACCACCACCACCATCACTCCCCACACACACACACACACAGTGCGCTAACCACTGCACCATCACTCCCCACTCACACACACAGTGCGCTAACCACTGCACCACCACTCCCCACTCAGACACACAATGCCCTAACCACTGCTCCACCACTCCCCACTCACACAGAGTGCGCTAACCACTGCACCACCACTCCCCAGCAGTCCCGGGCGGTCCAGGCGGTCCCGGGCGGTCCCGGGCGGTCCCGGGCGGTCCCGGGTGGTCTCGGGCGGTCCCGGGCGGTCCCGGGCGGTCCCGGGCGGTCCCGGGCGGTCCGGGGCGGTCCCGGGCGGTCCGGGGCGATCCCGGGCAGTCCGGGGCGGTCCCGGGCGGTCCCGGGCGGTCCCAGGCGGTCCCAGGCGGTCCGGGGCGGTCCGGGGCGGTCCGGGGCGGTCCCGGGCGGTCCCGGGCGGTCCGGGGCGGTCCCGGGCGGTCCGGGGCGGTCCCGGGCGGTCCCAGGCGGTCCCGGGCGGTTCTGGGCGGTCCCGGGCAGTCGCGGGCGGTCCCGGGCGGTCCCGGGCGGTCTGGGGCGGTCCCGGGCGGTCCCGGGCGGTCCCGGGCGGTCCCGCGCGGTCCCGGGCGGTCCCAGGCGGTCCCGGGCGGTCTCGGGCGGTCCCGGGCGGTCCCGGGCAGTCCCGGGCGTTCCAGGGCGGTCCCGGGCGGTCCAGGGCAGTCCTGGGCGGTCCCGGGCGGTCCCGGGCGGTCCCGGGCGGTCCGAGGCGGTCCCGGGCGGTCCCGGGTGGTCCGGGGCGGTCCCGGGCGGTCCGGGGCGGTCCGGGGCGGTCCGGGGCGGTCCCGTGCGGTCCCGGGCGGTCCCGGGCGGTCCCGGGCGGTCCAGGGCGGTCCCGGGCGGTCCAGGGCGGTCCCGGGCGGTCCTGGGCGGTCCCGGGCGGTCCCGGGCGGTCCGAGGCGGTCCCGGGCGGTCCCGGGCGGTCTGGAGCGGTCCAGGGCGGTCCTGGGCGGTCTCGGGCGGTCCCGGGCGGTTCCGGGCGGTCCCGGGCGGTCCGGGGCGGTCCCGGGCGGTCCCGGGCAGTGCCGGGTGGTCCCGGTCGGTCCCGAGCGGTCTGGGGCGGTCCCGGGCGGTCCCGGGCGGTCCCGGGCAGTCCCGGGCGGTCCCGGGCGGTCCCGGGCGGTCCCGGGCGGTCCGAGGCAGTCCCGGGCGGTCCGGGGCGGTCCCGGGCGGTCCGGGCGGTCCCGGGCGGTCCCGGGCGGTCCCGGGCGGTCCAGGGCGGTCCTGGGCGGTCCCGGGCGGTCCCGGGCGGTCCCGGGCGGTCCGAGGCGGTCCCGGGCGGTCCCGGGTGGTCCGGGGCGGTCCCGGGGCCTCTCGCAGGGCTGTAGGGGCAATTGCTGCCACACAGATACAAAAAAGCTAACCCAGATAAATTCTAGCGGTGCTGTAGGGGCAAGTGCTGTCAAAACATACATAGACAAAGTTACCCCAGGTAGCCTCTAGCGGGGCTGTAGGGGCAAGTGCTCTCATACACAGACACAGACAAAGCTACCCCAGGTACCCTCTAGCAATGCTGTAGGGGCAAGTGCTGTTACACAAACACAGACAAAGCTACCTTAGGTAGCCTCTCGCAGGGCTGTAGGGGCAATTGCTGCCACACAGATACAAAAAAACTAACCCAGATAAATTCTAGCAGTGCTGTAGGGGCAAGTGCTGTCAAAACATACATAGACAAAGCTACCCCAGGTAGCCTCTAGCTGGTTGTCGGGGCAAATGTTGTCACAGCGACACAGACAAAGCTACCCCAGGTAGAATCTTTCTGGTTGTAGGGGCAAGTGCTTTGAGCAATAGCACCTATGAAGGCTACCGTCACTGTGGCTACACACACAGAGGGAGTGGGTGGCCAGCACCACCACGCCCGACCGCCTTTGTCTCTCTCCCTGTTCTAGCGATGTTTACAACACCACCACCACCATCACTCCCCACACACACACACACAGTGCGCTAACCACTGCACCATCACTCCCCACTCACACACACAGTGCGCTAACCACTGCACCACCACTCCCCACTCAGACACACAATGCCCTAACCACTGCTCCACCACTCCCCACTCACACAGAGTGCGCTAACCACTGCACCACCACTCCCCAGCAGTCCCGGGCGGTCCAGGCGGTCCCGGGCGGTCCCGGGCGGTCCCGGGCGGTCCCGGGCGGTCCCGGGTGGTCCCGGGCGGTCCCGGGTGGTCCCGGGCGGTCCCGGGCGGTCCCGGGCGGTCCTGGGCGGTCCCGGGCTGTCCCGGGCGGTCCGGGGCGGTCCGGGGCGGTCCCGGGCGGTCCCGGGCGGTCCCGGGCGGTCCGGGGCGGTCCCGGGCGGTCCGGGGCGATCCCGGGCAGTCCGGGGCGGTCCCGGGCGGTCCCGGGCGGTCCCAGGCGGTCCCAGGCGGTCCGGGGCGGTCCGGGGCGGTCCGGGGCGGTCCCGGGCGGTCCCGGGCGGTCCGGGGCGGTCCCGGGCGGTCCGGGGCGGTCCCGGGCGGTCCCAGGCGGTCCGGGGCGGTTCTGGGCGGTCCCGGGCAGTCGCGGGCGGTCCCGGGCGGTCCCGGGCGGTCTGGGGCGGTCCCGGGCGGTCCCGGGCGGTCCCGGGCGGTCCCGCGCGGTCCCGGGCGGTCCCAGGCGGTCCCGGGCGGTCTCGGGCGGTCCCGGGCGGTCCCGGGCAGTCCCGGGCGTTCCAGGGTGGTCCCGGGCGGTCCAGGGCAGTCCTGGGCGGTCCCGGGCGGTCCCGGGCGGTCCCGGGCGGTCCGAGGCGGTCCCGGGCGGTCCCGGGTGGTCCGGGGCGGTCCCGGGCGGTCCGGGGCGGTCCGGGGCGGTCCCGTGCGGTCCCGGGCGGTCCCGGGCGGTCCCGGGCAGTCCAGGGCGGTCCCGGGCGGTCCAGGGCGGTCCCGGGCGGTCCTGGGCGGTCCCGGGCGGTCCCGGGCGGTCCGAGGCGGTCCCGGGCGGTCCCGGGCGGTCTGGAGCGGTCCAGGGCGGTCCTGGGCGGTCT
Organism: Petromyzon marinus; assembly: GCF_048934315.1. Lineage (NCBI taxonomy): Eukaryota > Metazoa > Chordata > Hyperoartia > Petromyzontiformes > Petromyzontidae > Petromyzon > Petromyzon marinus. The sequence continues at coordinate 7,544 of NW_027422923.1, read as the reverse complement.
CGGGCGGTCCCGGGCGGTCCCGGGCGGTCCCGGGCGGTCCGGGTCGGTCCCGGGCGGTCCCGGGCGGTGCCGGGTGGTCCCGGTCGGTCCCGAGCGGTCTGGGGCGGTCCCGGGCGGTCCCGGGCGGTCCCGGGCGGTCTCGGGCGGTCCTGGGCGGTCCCGGGCGGTCCCGGGCGGTCCGAGGCAGTCCCGGGCGGTCCGGGGCGGTCCCGGGCGGTCCGGGCGGTCCCGGGCGGTCCCGGGCGGTCCCGTGCGGTCCGGGGCAGTCCCGGGCGGTCCGGGGCGATCCCGGGCAGTCCGGGGCGGTCTCGGGCGGTCCCGGGCGGTCCCAGGCGGTCCCAGGCGGTCCGGGGCGGTCCGGGGCGGTCCGGGGCGGTCCCGGGCGGTCCCGGGCGGTCCGGGGCGGTCCCGGGCGGTCCGGGGCGGTCCCGGGCGGTCCCAGGCGGTCCCGGGCGGTTCTGGGCGGTCCCGGGCAGTCGCGGGCGGTCCCGGGCGGTCCCGGGCGGTCTGGGGCGGTCCCGGGCGGTCCCGGGCGGTCCCGGGCGGTCCCGCGCGGTCCCGGGCGGTCCCAGGCGGTCCCGGGCGGTCTCGGGCGGTCCCGGGCGGTCCCGGGCAGTCCCGGGCGTTCCAGGGCGGTCCCGGGCGTTCCAGGGCGGTCCCGGGCGGTCCAGGGCGGTCCTGGGCGGTCCCGGGCGGTCCCGGGCGGTCCCGGGCGGTCCGAGGCGGTCCCGGGCGGTCCCGGGTGGTCCGGGGCGGTCCCGGGCGGTCCGGGGCGGTCCGGGGCGGTCCCGTGCGGTCCCGGGCGGTCCCGGGCGGTCCGGGGCGGTCCTGGGCGTTCCCGGGCGGTCTGGGGCGGTCCCGGGCGGTCCCGGGCGGTCCTGGGCGGTCCCGGGCGGTCCCGGGCGGTCCCGGGCGGTCCCAGGCGGTCCCGGGCGGTCCCGGGCGGTCCCGGGCAATCCGGGGTGGTACCGGTCGGTCCCGGGCGGTCCGGGGCGGTCCCGGGCGGTCCCGGGCAGTCCGGGGCGGTCCCGGGCAGTCTGGGGCGGTCCCGGGCGGTCCGCGGCGGTCCCGGGCGGTCCGGGGTGGTCCCGGGCGGTCCGGGGCTGTCCCGGGCAGTCCGGGGCGGTCCCGGGCGGTCCCGTGTGGTCTTGGGCGGTCCCAGACGGTCCGGACGGTCCCGGGCGGTCCCGGGCGGTCTCGGGCGGTCCCGGGCGGTCCCGGGCGGTCCGGGGCGGTCCCGGGCGGTCCAGGGCGGTCCCGGGCAGTCTGGGGCGGTCCCGGGCGGTCCCGGCCGGTGCCGGGCGGTCCCGGTCGGTCCCGGGCGGTCCCGGGCGGTCCCGGGCGGTCCGGGGCGGTCCCGGGCGGTCCCGGGCGGTCCCGGGCGGTCCCGGGCGGTCCCGGGTGGTCCCGGGCGTTCCGAGGCAGTCCCGGGCGGTCCGGGGCGGTCCCGGGCGGTCCGGGCGGTCCCGGGCGGTCCCGGGCGGTCCCGGGCGGTCCCGGGTGGTCCCGGGCGGTCCCGGGTGGTCCCGGGCGGTCCCGGGCGGTCCCGGGCGGTCCGGGGCGGTCCCGGGCCGTCCCTGGCGGTCCTGGGCGGTCCAGGGCAGTCCCGGGCGGTCCTGGGCGGTCCCGGGCTGTCCCGGGCGGTCCGGGGCGGTCCGGGGCGGTCCGGGGCGGTCCCGGGCGGTCCCGGGCGGTCCGGGGCGGTCCCGGGCGGTCCGGGGCGGTCCCGGGCGGTCCGGGGCGGTCCCGGGCGGTCCCGGGCGGTCCCGGGCGGTCCCAGGCGGTCCGGGGCGGTCCGGGGCGGTCCGGGGCGGTCCCGGGTGGTCCCGGGCGGTCCGGGGCGGTCCCGGGCAGTCCGGGGCCGTCCCGGGCGGTCCGGGGCGGTCCCGGGCGGTCCTGGGCGGTCCCGGGCGGTCCCAGGCGGTCCCGGGCGGTCCCGGGCGGTCTCGGGCGGTCCCGGGCGGTCCCGGGCGGTCCCGGGCGTTCCAGGGCGGTCCCGGGCGGTCCAGGGCGGTCCCGGGCGGTCCCGGGCGGTCCCGGGCGGTCCCGGGCGGTTCGAGGCGGTCCCGGGCGGTCCCGGGTGGTCCGGGGCGGTCCCGGGTGGTCCCGGGCGGTCCCGGGCGGTCCGGGGCGGTCCCGGGCGTTCCCGGGTGGTCTGGGGCGGTCCCGGGCGGTCCCGGGCAGTCCCGGGCGGTCCCGGGCAGTCCCCGGCGGTCCCGGCCGGTCCCAGGCGGTCCCGGGCGGTCCCGGGCGGTCCCGGGCAATCCGGGGTGGTACCGGGCGGTCCCGGGCAGTCCGGGGCGGTCCCGGGCGGTCCCGGGCGGTCCCGGGCGGTCCGGGGCGGTCCCGGGCGGTCCGGGGCGGTCCCGGGCAGTCTGTGGCGGTCCCGGGCGGTCCGGGGGGGTCCCGGGCGGTCCTGGGTGGTCCCGGGCGGTCCGGGGCGGTCCCGGGCAGTCCGGGGCGGTCCGGGGCGGTCCCGTGTGGTCTTGGGCGGTCTCAGACGGTCCGGACGGTCCCGGGCGGTCCCGGGCGGTCTCGGGCGGTCCCGGGCAGTCCCGGGCGGTCTGGGGCGGTCCCGGGCGGTCCGGGGCGGTCCCGGGCAGTCCGGGGCGGTCCCGGGCGGTCCCGTGTGGTCTTGGGCGGTCCCAGACGGTCCGGACGGTCCCGGGCGGTCCCGGGCGGTCTCGGGCGGTCCCGGGCGGTCCCGGGCGGTCCGGGGCGGTCCCGGGCGGTCCAGGGCGGTCCCGGGCAGTCTGGGGCGGTCCCGGGCGGTCCCGGCCGGTGCCGGGCGGTCCCGGTCGGTCCCGGGCGGTCCCGGGCGGTCCCGGGCGGTCCGGGGCGGTCCCGGGCGGTCCCGGGCGGTCCCGGGCGGTCCCGGGCGGTCCCGGGTGGTCCCGGGCGTTCCGAGGCAGTCCCGGGCGGTCCGGGGCGGTCCCGGGCGGTCCGGGCGGTCCCGGGCGGTCCCGGGCGGTCCCGGGCGGTCCCGGGTGGTCCCGGGCGGTCCCGGGTGGTCCCGGGCGGTCCCGGGCGGTCCCGGGCGGTCCCGGGCGGTCCCTGGCGGTCCCGGGCGGTCCCGGGCGGTCCAGGGCAGTCCCGGGCGGTCCTGGGCGGTCCCGGGCTGTCCCGGGCGGTCCGGGGCGGTCCGGGGCGGTCCGGGGCGGTCCCAGGCGGTCCCGGGCGGTCCGGGGCGGTCCCGGGCGGTCCGGGGCGGTCCCGGGCGGTCCCGGGCGGTCCCGGGCGGTCCCAGGCGGTCCGGGGCGGTCCGGGGCGGTCCGGGGGCGGTCCCGGGCGGTCCCGGGCGGTTCGGGGCGGTCCCGGGCGGTCCGGGGCGGTCCCGGGCGGTCCCGGGCGGTCCCGGGCGGTCCCAGGCGGTCCCGGGCGGTTCTGGGCGGTCCCGGGCGGTCGCGGGCGTTCCAGGGCGGTCCCGGGCGGTCCAGGGCGGTCCTGGGCGGTCCCGGGCGGTCCCGGGCGGTCCCGGGCGGTTCGAGGCGGTCCCGGGCGGTCCCGGGTGGTCCGGGGCGGTCCCGGGCGGTCCCGGGCGGTCCCGGGCGGTCCGGGGCGGTCCCGGGCGTTCCCGGGTGGTCTGGGGCGGTCCCGGGCGGTCCTGGGCAGTCCCGGGCGGTCCCGGGCGGTCCCCGGCGGTCCGCGGGCGGTCCCAGGCTGTCCCGGGCGGTCCCGGGCGGTCCCGGGCAATCCGGGGTGGTACCGGGCGGTCCCGGGCAGTCCGGGGCGGTCGCGGGCGGTCCCGGGCGGTCCCGGGCAGTCCGGGGCGGTCCCGGGCGGTCCGGGGCGGTCCCGGGCAGTCTGTGGCGGTCCCGGGCGGTCCGGGGCAGTCCCGGGCGGGTCCTGGGTGGTCCCGGGCGGTCCGGGGCGGTCCCGGGCAGTCCGGGGCGGTCCCGGGCGGTCCCGTGTGGTCTTGGGCGGTCCCAGACGGTCCGGACGGTCCCGGGCGGTCCCGGGCGGTCTCGGGCGGTCCCGGGCAGTCCCGGGCGGTCCGGGGCGGTCCCGGGCGGTCCGGGGCGGTCCCGGGCAGTCTGGGGCGGTCCCGGGCGGTCCGGGGCGGGCCCGGGCGGTCCGGGGCGGTCCCGGGCGATCCGGGGTGGTCCCGGGCGGTCGGGGGCGGTCCTGGGCGGTTCGGGCGGTCCCGGGCGGTCCCGTGTGGTCCCGGGCGGTTCCCGACGGTCCGGACGGTCCTGGGCGGTCCCGGGCGGTTTCGGGCGGTCCTGGGCGGTCCCGGGCGGTCCCGGGCGGTCCCGGGCGGTCCCGGGCGGTCCCGGGCGGTCCCGGGCGGTCCCGGGTGGTCTCGGGCGGTCCCGGGCGGTCCCGGGCGGTCCCGGGCGTTCCAGGGCGGTCCCGGGCGGTCCAGGGCGGTCCCGGGCGGTCCTGGGCGGTCCCGGGCGGTCCCGGGCGGTCCGAGGCGGTCCCGGGCGGTCCCGGGTGGTTTGGGGCGGTCCCGGGCGGTCCCGGGCGGTCCCGGGCGGTCCGGGGCGGTCCCGGGCGTTCCCGGGTGGTCTGGGGCGGTCCCGGGCGGTCCCGGGCGGTCCCGGGCGGTCCCGGGCGGTCCCCGGCGGTCCCGGGCGGTCCCAGGCGGTCCCGGGCGGTCCCGGGCGGTCCCGGGCAATCCGGGGTAGTACCGGGCGGTCCCGGGCAGTCCGGGGCGGTCCCGGGCGGTCCTGGGCGGTCCCGGGCGGTCTGGGGCGGTCCCGGGTGGTCCGGGGCGGTCCCGGGCAGTCTGTGGCGGTCCCAGGCGGTCCCGGGGCGGTCCCGGGCGGTCCGGGGTGGTCCCGGGCGGTCCGGGGCGGTTACGGGCAGTCCGGGGCGGTTCCGGGCGGTCCCGTGTGGTCTTGGGCGGTCCCAGACGGTCCGGACGGTCCCGGGCGGTCCCGGGCGGTCTCGGGCGGTCCCGGGCAGTCCCGGGCGGTCCGGGGCGGTCCCGGGCGGTCCGGGCGGTCCCGGGCAGTCTGGGGCGGTCCCGGGCGGTCCGGGCGGGCCCGGGCGGTCCGGGGCGGTCCCGGGCGATCCGGGGTGGTCCCGGGCGGTCGGGGGCGGTCCCGGGCGGTTCGGGGCGGTCCCGGGCGGTCCCGTGTGGTCCCGGGCGGTCCCCGACGGTCCGGACGGTCCTGGGCGGTCCCGGGCGGTCTCGGGCGGTCCCGGGCGGTCCCGGGCGGTCCCGGGCGTTCCAGGGCGGTCCCGGGCGGTCCCGGGCGGTCCCGGGTGGTCCCGGGCGGTCCCGGGCGGTCCGAGGCGGTCCCGGACGGTCCGGGGCGGTCATGGGCGGTCCCGGGCGGTCCCGGGCGGTCCCGGGCGTTCCAGGGCGGTCCCGGCCGGTCCCGGGCGGTCCCGGGCGGTCCCGGGCGGTCCCGGGCGGTCCGAGGCGGTCCCGGGCGGTCCGGGGCGGTCCCGGGCGGTCCCGGGCGGTCCCAGGCGGTCCCGGGCGGTCTCGGGCGGTCCCGGGCGGTCGCAGACGGTCTGGACGGTCCCGGGCGTTCCCGGGCGGTCTCGGGCGGTCCCGGGCGGTCCCGGGCGGTCCCGGGCGGTCCCGGGCGTTCCAGGGCGGTCCCGGGCGGTCCAGGGCGGTCCCGGGCGGTCTGGGGCGGGCCCGGGCGGTCCGGGGCGGTCACGGGCGGTCCGGGCCGGTCCCGGGCGGTCCCGGGCGGTCCCGGGCGGTCCCGGGCGGTCCCGAGTGGTCCGGGGCGGTCCGGGCGGTCCGGGGCGGTCCCGAGTGGTCCGGGGCGGTCCGGGCGGTCCGGGGCGATCCCGGGCGGTGCCGGGCGGTCCGGGGCGGTCCTGGGCGGTCCCGGGCGGTCCCGGGCGATCCCGGGCGGTCCCGCACGGTCCCGGGCGGTCCCGGGCGGTCCCGGGCATTCCCGGGAGGTCCGGGGCGGTCCCGGGCGGTTCGGGGCGGTCCCGGGCGGTCCAGGCGGTCCCGGGCGGTCCCGGGCGGTCCGGGCGGTCGCGGGCGGTCCTGGGCGGTCCTGGGCGGTCCGGGGCGGTCCCGGGCGGTCCCGGGCGGTCCGGGGCGGTCCGGGGCGGTACCGGGCGGTCCCGGGCGGTCCCGGGTGGTCCGGGGCGGTCCCGGGCGGTCCGGGGCGGTCCGGGGCGGTCCGTGCGGTCCCGGGCGGTCCCGGGCGGTCCCGGGCGGTCCAGGGCGGTCCCGGGCGGTCCAGGGCGGTCCCGGGCGGTCCCGGGCGGTCCCGGGCGGTCCCGGGCGGTCCGAGGCGGTCCCGGGCGGTCCCGGGCGGTCTGGAGCGGTCCAGGGCGGGCGGTCTCGGGCGGTCCCGGGCGGTCCCGGGCGGTCCCGGGCGGTCCGGGGCGGTCCCGGGCGGTGCCGGGTGGTCCCGGTCGGTCCCGAGCGGTCTGGGGCGGTCCCGGGCGGTCCCGGGCGGTCCCGGGCGGTCCCGGGCGGTCCCGGGCGGTCCCGGGCGGTCCGAGGCAGTCCCGGGCGGTCCGGGGCGGTCCCGGGCGGTCCGGGCGGTCCCGGGCGGTCCCGGGCGGTCCCGGGCGGTCCCGGGGCGGTCCCGGGCGGTCCGGGGCGATCCCGGGCAGTCCGGGGTGGTCCCGGGCGGTCCCGGGCGGTCCCAGGCGGTCCCAGGCGGTCCGGGGCGGTCCGGGCGGTCCGGGGCGGTCCCGGGCGGTCCCGGGCGGTCCGGGGCGGTCCCGGGCGGTCCGGGGCGGTCCCGGGCGGTCCCAGGCGGTCCCGGGCGGTTCTGGGCGGTCCCGGGCAGTCGCGGGCGGTCCCGGGCGGTCCCGGGCGGTCTGGGGCGGTCCCGGGCGGTCCCGGGCGGTCCCGGGCGGTCCCGCGCGGTCCCGGGCGGTCCCAGGCGGTCCCGGGCGGTCTCGGGCGGTCCCAGGGCGGTCCCGGGCGGTCCCGGGCGTTCCAGGGCGGTCCCGGGCGGTCCAGGGCGGTCCCGGGCGGTCCCGGGCGGTCCCGGGCGGTCCCGGGCGGTCCGGGGCGGTCCCGGGCGGTCCGGGGCGGTCCGGGGCGGTCCCGTGCGGTCCCGGGCGGTCCCGGGCGTCCGGGGCGGTCCTGGGCGTTTCCGGGCGGTCCGGGGCGGTCCCGGGCGGTCCCGGGCGGTCCTGGGCGGTCCCGGGCGGTCCCGGGCGGTCCCGGGCGGTCCCGGGCGGTCCCGGGCGGTCCCGGGCAATCCGGGGTGGTACCGGTCGGTCCCGGGCGGTCCGGGGCGGTCCCGGGCGGTCCCGGGCGGTCCCGGGCAGTCCGGGGCGGTCCCGGGCAGTCCGGGGCGGTCCGCGGCGGTCCCGGGCGGTCCGGGGCGGTCCCGGGCGGTCCGGGGCGGTCCCGGGGGACGGCCCGGGGGACGGCCCGGGGGACGGCCCGGGGGACCGGGGGACGGCCCGGGGGACGGCCCGGGGGACGGCCCGGGGGACGGCCCGGGGGACGGCCCGGGGGACGGCCCGGGGGACGGCCCGGGGGACGGCCCGGGGGACGGCCCGGGGGACGGCCCGGGGGACGGCCCGGGGGACGGCCCGGGGGACGGCCCGGGGGACGGCCCGGGGGACGGCCCGGGGGACGGCCCGGGGGACGG